>NC_090648.1:56548849-56848849 GCF_040937935.1 Hyperolius riggenbachi
AATCCCTCTAGTCGTGATTATACATACTATTCACAAATACATAGATGTTATACGAGGATAGATTATATTTTTGTATCCCATGACTTGCTTTCAGCTTTAAGATCCGCTAAAATCGGCCCAATTACGGTATCAGACCATGCGCAGGTAACAGTGAGATTGGACTGGAGTGGAAGGGATAGAAGACCCATGATTTGGCGATTAAATGATGCACTACTAAAAAATAAAGAGGTGGTAGATAGGGTTAGGGAGGAGTTAAAGAATTATTTCTTGTGGAACTCCGGGGGCGAGGTGGCGGAACCGACAGTCTGGGAGGCCCATAAGTGCTATATAAGAGGGATACTGATCCAAGAGGGAGCGAGGAGGAAAAGAGAAAGAGAAAAGGAGATAGAGCAGACTCTAGAGAGGATAAAGGGATTAGAACAGCAACACAAAGGAAGGCAGGAGGAAGTAGTCCTGAGAGAGGTAATAAAGGAGAGGGAAAGATTAAAGGAATTATTGTTCCTTAAAGTTAAAAATACAGCCTTAAGGTGCAAGCGCACTTTTTATGAATATGGAAACAGATGTGGATCAATGCTAGCCAGAGCACTTAAGAAACAACAAAGAAGAAATTATATCCCTTGTATCAAGGATGCAGGTGCAAATATACATCATAAATTAGAAGAGATATCCCAGGTATTTGGAGAATATTATACTAAATTATATAACATAAGGGGTGAAGTAGATAGAGAGAAAGAGGGGGAAAGGAAAAGGAAAATAGGGGAGTATTTGGAACAAAGTGGCATGCCCAGGCTGTCGGAAGAAGAGGCCTCGTCCCTGTAGTTCCCAATTACAAGAGAGGAGGTGAAAAAAGCACTTGGGCAGTTACATAAGGGCAGGGCGCCAGGGCCAGACGGCCTAACTACAGATTATTATGGGTTATTTGAAGAACAATTAACGGGGCCCCTAGTGGAGATGTTTAATGTTAGATCAGGACCGAGGTTTTCGCCCCGTATGTTGGAGTCCCATATCACGGTACTGCACAAGGAAGATAAAGACCCGTTACAATGCCAAAGCTATAGGCCTATTGCGTTGCTAAATGTGGATATAAAGATATACGCAAAACTATTATATAATAGACTATCCCCGTACATGAAGGGATTGATACACACAGACCAGGTAGGATTTATGGAGGGCCGGGAGGCTAGGGATAATACGATCCGAACGCTGGACTTGATCCAGTGGGAGAGGGCTCACTCCAGCCCTGTGGTGCTGCTGTCAACAGATGCCGAGAAAGCATTTGACAGGGTGGAGTGGGCCTTCATAGAGGGGGTTTTGAGATATGTAGGGATACAAGAAGAGATGAAAAATATGATCATGGCCCTGTATGCACAACCGAATGGAAGAGTAAAGGCTAATGGAGTTCTGTCAGGCCCCTTCAATATAAGGAATGGGACTAGGCAGGGATGCCCCCTCTCGCCACTAATTTTCGCGCTTTCGCTGGAGCCATTCTTGTGTAGGGTGAGGGGGGACTCCAACATACGGGGCATAGGGGTGGGGAAAGGGGTGCATAAGGTGGCCGCGTACGCGGATGATATGTTGTTCTATGTTGTTGAACCCCATGTCACATTACCAAATCTGATTGAGGAATTTCGGGTCTACGGCTCCCTGTCAAATATGAAGATAAATATGGACAAAAGTGAGATGATAGGAGAAGGATTGGGGGAGGAACAACTGAATCAATTAAAAAAGAATTTCCCATTTAAGTGGCAAGAAAGGACCCTTAAGTATCTGGGGGTAAGAATAGCCTTCACCATAGAAGAACTGGTAGAATATAATTATACACCTATGTTAAGACAAATAAAACAGGACCTGACGAATTGGGACCGTCCACAATTCTCATGGTTCGGGAGGAATGCCATTATAAAAATGAATATACTACCCCGGTTGCTGTACGTTTTCCAGACTCTCCCGATACCGATTTCCCCCTCCTTTTTTGGGACACTTAGAAGTATAGTGGGGAAATTCTTGGGAAGGGGGCAGAAAATGAGAGTAAACTACAGGGTACAGACAACGGAGCGGGCCAAGGGGGGACTTTCAGTGCCCAACTTTAAAAAATACTACGAGGCTGCGACCCTGGTGAGAATAGTGGACTGGCATAAGCATATGGAGGATAAAGAATGGGTGAAGTTGGAGGAAGAGATGGTGGGGAGCCCAATCAAGAATATACCATGGTCCGCAGAAAGAAAGGGGGAAATAGAAATGGGAATGGGCATGCTACTAATAAGACATACACTGAGGGTCTTTTTCAGAAATAGGGGGAGGGCAGTGATCTCTCCGTGGCCTACACCCATGATCCCAGTCCTAGGAAACAAGAACTTCCCATTGGGGATAAGACTATGGAAATACTGGGGAATGGAAAAAGAGGTAGAATTGAGAGCCTGTGACTTAGTGAGGGAGGGGGAGTGGGTAGAGCTACAGGAAATAAGAGAACAGAAAAAGAATAAGAAAATAGATGAATGGAGTTATCTCCAATGTAAATTCTTTTTGGCATGCTGTGGCCCAAAAAGTGCCATGAGCAGAGCATTAACACCATTTGAAGAACTCTGTGGGCGGAGAGACACGAGGGGGGGAACACTTTCCAAAATATATGCCTTGCTAAACGAAACGGAAGACCCAACAGCTGAAATAAGATCAAAGTGGGAGAAAGATCTCGGGAGGCAATTCACGGAGAGACAGTGGCAGAGGGTGCTAGAACTATCGAGTAAATCTTCAATCTCCACAAGTGGACAGGAGGCAGGGTATAAAATATTTGTAAGGTGGCATTATACCCCAGTGAGATTGAACAGAATGTTTCCAGGGGCATCGGCAATGTGCTGGAGATGCGGGGAGGAAAGAGGGGATTTTATGCACATTTTTTGGGGGTGCAAATTGATAGAACCATACTGGGCCCAGGTAAGAAATCATATAGAGCTTATTGAAGGGACTAGGCCACCGGGAGATCCTGCTTTCTATTTGATACATTGTAATGACTGGCCCCGGAAAAGATACGACAAGTCCTTAATGAGATTTTTGGTAAATGCTGCACGGATCTTGGTAGCAAGGCACTGGAAGTCCACCCAGCCTCCCTCAATAGAAGAATGGATGAGAGAACTGGAACGGGTGTGTAAAATGGAGGAATTGACGAATTATATCCAGGAAAGAGGGGAGGTATATGAAGAAAGGTGGAAAAAATGGGGGGAATTTAAACATACACAGGCTTACAAATTGTCATAAATAGAAAGCTGAGCGAGTGAGGTATCCCATAGACGTTCAGTGACAATGTATAGGAGTAGGTGAAGGTGGGAAAAGAAATTTTTTTCTTTTTTTTTTTTTTTTTCCTTTAGGGGGGTGACCCAGGGGGGGGGGGGGGGTGGGGTAAGAATGAATGAGAGTGGATAGATTGGGTTAAGTTGGGGAAGGGTAATAGTAATAAAATCAAGGGGATCCTATAGGGAGGGGACGTGGAGAGGGAAGGAGTAAATAGCCCTCAAGGGGGAAATTCTCTGGAAAAGGCCTGAAATTGAGCTTTATGATAGACACCCCGGTTCCCGATGGCTGGAACCCAACTACCAGTGTAAAGTTTTATATGTAGGTGATGTATATGTAAGTTTTGTATATGGAAAATTGTATAACTTTGAAAATGGAAAAATAAAGATAATTAAAAAAAAAAAAAAAGAAGAGACCAGCCATTGGTGAGACTGACAAAGCAAAGCAGAGGCACAGACAAGAGAGCACTACTGAAAAACTAAAGTAAGGAAGAGAAAGGGAGCTGCAGACATAACAGGAGAGGAGAGTGACAAAGTACATAACAAAAACAGACGTTTCGTACTTTGCCTAAAATGGTCAGGCATTCTATAGAATGTATCATATATATATATCTTACTATACTGTCAGAACTTCTCATAATAGTGTAAAAATAACATGTAATTATTTAATTGCAGGTGCGATAAAAAGCTGAATTCCTGCTCTACTCTAAAAATATCTGACAATAAAGTGGATCTCCAGCAGCACATGATGAGTCACAGAGGAGACAAGCCGCATCGCTGCTCAGAGTGTGAGAAAAGCTTCACTCGTCCATCACATCTTATTAGACACCAGAGGAGTCACACCGGGGAGAAGCCATTTTCTTGTCCTGAATGTGAGAAATGTTTTAATTTGAAATCAAACTTGAAAAAACATCAGAGGATTCATACTGGAGAGAAACCTTTTTCCTGCTCTGAATGTCAGAAATGCTTTACTGTGAAATTACACCTCATAGCACACCAGGGGATTCATACTGGAGAGAGGAATTATTTGTGTTCAGAATGTGACAAATCTTTCACTCAAATGTCAAACCTTATACAACACCAGAAGATTCATACAGGAGAGAAGCCATTTTCTTGTCCTGAATGTGAGAAATGTTTTACTGTGAAATCAAACTTGAAAGCTCATCAGAAGATTCATACTGGAGAGAAACCTTTTTCCTGCTCTGAATGTCAGAAATGCTTTACTGTGAAATCACACCTCATAGCACACCAGAGGATTCATACTGGAGAGAGGAATTATTTGTGCTCAGAATGTGACAGATCTTTTACTCAAATGTCAGACCATATACAACACCAGAAGATCCATACAGGAGAGAAGCAATTTTCCTGCTCTGAATGCCAGAAATGTTTTACCAGTGAATCAACCCTCATAGCTCACCAGAGGATTCACACTGGAGAGAAGCCATTTTCTTGCTCTGAATGTGAGAAGTCCTTCAGAACTCAAAAAGTCTTCAACTTTCATATCCGGATTCACACAGGAGAAAAACCATATAAATGTACAGAATGTGACAAATGCTTCACACAGAAGGCACATCTTACTCAGCATCAGAGAACTCACACAGGAGAAAAGCCATTTAGTTGCTCAGAATGTGACAAGAGCTTCTCACACCAGTCATCTCTGAGGAGACATCAGAAGATACATGAGCGAGTGGATGTGAGCCTGTAAACTAACTTTAATTAAAAGTTTCTTTTAAATATGCATTTCAGAAGCTTATATAGCGTCAGAGACCATGTATAGTATACACAGAAAGTAAATGTTTTTTGGTGATTTATTACAAAAAACTGCAGATGAGGTGAACTTTGATCAGCTAGTACAGTGGTTCTCAAACTTTTCCGGGTCAAGGCACCCTTGATGACTCTGAAATTTTTTCAAGGCACCCCTTAGCAAAAATAATTATGGTTGCCATATTTTGCATTAAATATTGCCAAACTACTGTATATGTATTACAAACACCATATGAAATATTCCCCCTCTAGTTACATAGCATCCCAGTTAGGCAGGCAGTGTCCCCCCTTAAGGTAGGTAATGAAAAGCTTAAGTTAGGAAATGTCCCCCTTTAGATAGGCTTTATCCATATTACACCTCTAGTGGTCCCCTTTAGTGTCCCCCTTTGTCCCTACTAGGTGGTCAGTGTTCCCCTTTAGTTAGGCAACATACCTCTTTAGGTAGGCAGTAGCCCCATTTAGATGGGCAACAACCCCTTTTAGGCAGACAATTACCTCCTTTTAACACCCCTGCCTTTCTTTAGGAAAGCAACATACCCTCCAGACTGATTTATGTTTGCAAGTTAAAGGAGGACTCTGCCTTATTATGCTTAGGGATTTATGGAAGGGTCTCTGAGTAATCATGTTTGATGATTTAGAGGGGAGAGTCCTGCCTTAAATCCCCAAGCATAATAAGGCAGACTATCCCCTAAATTCATAGATAAAATTATGCAGCACTTCCCCTTTCAAATACCAAAAATAATGAGGTATAGTTCCTCAAACATACTTAGGAGTTCCCCTCTAAGAAATGCACTGAGGGTGCTGGAGAGAAAAGAGCAGGGTGAGGGTGCTAGGAGCAGAGTGGAGCAGAGTGTGAGGGTGCTAGGAGCAATGTGAGGGGTGCTAGGAGCAGAGTGTGAGGGGTGCTAGGAGCAGGGTGAGGGGTGCTAGGAGCAGAGTGAGGGGTGCTAGGAGCAGAGTGTGAGGGTGCTAGTAGCAGAGTGTGAGGGTGCTAGGAGCAGAGTGTGAGGGTGTTAGGAGCAGAGTGTGAGGGTGCTAGGAGCAGAGTGAGGGGTGCTAGGAGCAGAGTGTGAGGGTGCTAGGAGCAGAGTGTGAGGGTGCTAGGAGCAGAGTGGAGCAGAGTGTGAGGGTGCTAGGAGCAGAGTGGAGCAGAGTGTGAGGGTGCTAGGAGCAGAGTGTGAGGGTGCTAGGAGCAGAGTGAGGGATGCTAGGAGCAGATTGTGAGGGTGCTAGGAGCAGAGTGGAGCAGAGTGTGAGGGTGCTAGGAGCAGAGTGTGAGGGTGCTAGGAGCAGGGTGAGGGGTGCTAGGAGCAGAGTGTGAGGGTGCTAGGAGCAGAGTGGAGCAGAGTGTGAGGGTGCTAGGAGCAGAGTGTGAGGGTGCTAGGAGCAGGGTGAGGGGTGCTAGGAGCAGATTGTGAGGGTGCGTGGAGCAGAGTGTGAGGGTGCTAGGAGCAGAGTGGAGCAGAGTGTGAGGGTGCTAGGAGCAGAGTGGAGCAGAGTGTGAGGGTGCTAGGAGCAGGGTGAGGGTTGCTAGGAGCAGAGTGTGAGGGTGCTAGGAGCAGGGTGAGGGGTGCTAGGAGCAGATTGTGAGGGTGCGTGGAGCAGAGTGTGAGGGTGCTAGGAGCAGAGTGGAGCAGAGTGTGAGGGTGCTAGGAGCAGAGTGGTGCAGAGTGCGAGGGTGCTAGGAGCAGAGTGTGAGGGTGCTAGGAGCAGAGTGAGGGGTGCTAGGAGCAGATTGTGAGGGTGCTAGGAGCAGAGTGGAGCAGAGTGTGAGGGTGCTAGGAGCAGAGTGTGAGGGTGCTAGGAGCAGGGTGAGGGGTGCTAGGAGCAGATTGTGAGGGTGCGTGGAGCAGAGTGTGAGGGTGCTAGGAGCAGAGTGGAGCAGAGTGTGAGGGTGCTAGGAGCAGAGTGGAGCAGAGTGTGAGGGTGCTAGGAGCAGGGTGAGGGTTGCTAGGAGCAGATTGTGAGGGTGCTAGGAGCAGAGTGGAGCAGAGTGTGAGGGTGCTAGGAGCAGAGTGGAGCAGAGTGTGAGGGTGCTAGAAACAGGGTGAGGGTTGCTAGGAGCATATTGTGAGGGTGCTAGGAGCAGAGTGGAGCAGAGTGTGAGGGTGCTAGGAGCAGAGTGGAGCAGAGTGTGAGGGTGCTAGGAGCAGAGTGTGAGGGTGCTAGGAGCAGGGTGAGGGGTGCTAGGAGCAGATTGTGAGGGTGCGTGGAGCAGAGTGTGAGGGTGCTAGGAGCAGAGTGGAGCAGAGTGTGAGGGTGCTAGGAGCAGAGTGGAGCAGAGTGTGAGGGTGCTAGGAGCAGGGTGAGGGTTGCTAGGAGCAGATTGTGAGGGTGCTAGGAGCAGAGTGGAGCAGAGTGTGAGGGTGCTAGGAGCAGAGTGGAGCAGAGTGTGAGGGTGCTAGAAACAGGGTGAGGGTTGCTAGGAGCATATTGTGAGGGTGCTAGGAGCAGAGTGGAGCAGAGTGTGAGGGTGCTAGGAGCAGAGTGGAGCAGAGTGTGAGGGTGCTAGGAGCAGAGTGTGAGGGTGCTAGGAACAGGGTGAGGGGTGCTAGGAGCAGATTGTGAGGGTGCGTGGAGCAGAGTGTGAGGGTGCTAGGAGCAGAGTGGAGCAGAGTGTGAGGGTGCTAGAAACAGGGTGAGGGTTGCTAGGAGCAGATTGTGAGGGTGCTAGGAGCAGAGTGGAGCAGAGTGTGAGGGTGCTAGGAGCAGAGTGGAGCAGAGTGTGAGGGTGCTAGAAGCAGGGTGAGGGTTGCTAGGAGCAGATTGTGAGGGTGCTAGGAGCAGAGTGGAGCAGAGTGTGAGGGTGCTAGGAGCAGAGTGGAGCAGAGTGCGAGGGTGCTAGGAGCAGAGCAGCAGGCAGAAATTGTGTTGTACTGAGGACGTGGGGGGGAGGGCAGACAGCGTGGGCTGACAGTAAGGAGAAGGCATTATCTCACTTGTCACACATATTCTACGTTGCACATGCTTTGTCTCTGCAGTCCCTGGCCTGGTGAAGATCCTCTCTCTATTCCAATTCGTACACTCCCGCCTCGCATCACTAGCTGTTCTCCGTGGGGAGGCGGGGCTACTCGGATAGCCAGGCAATGTCGATTAATCCTCTCCCCCTTGCCTCCCACTGTGCTGTCAAACAAAGTACAGGGGGCGGGGTAGGGATCCTCTCTCGCTAGCTCTGCAAGCAGACACAGCCAGCCTGCATCTGTGATAGCACAATGCAGAGCAGGACTTTGAAGTACTGCAGAAGATTAGAACAGTACTGGGAGGGCAGCTGCGGCACCCCTGGGATGAGTTCACGGCGCACCAGGGTGCCGCGGCACCAGTTTGAGAACTTCTGAGCTAGTACACTAAAACCTAACTGATTTCCTAATATACTTTTACATTTTTGCGCAATAGACAGTAATTCTATAAGGATATCCATCTAATCACTGTTTTATTTACTCTTAAAGGACCTTTATCATTAAAAAAAAAAAAAAATGAAATCCATGTGTATGCATATTTTTTTCAAAGTGTAAAATACGTTTAGAAATCTTTTTTCCTGCCACTGTAACTTGCAGTAGTTTGTAAAAATCTAACAGATCTGATAGAGGATCCATCTCCTCATAAGGGAATCTTATGTTTTTCAAAAGCACTAACTGGATGGCAGGTGCTCAGGTAGGGAGGCTGGTCAGCATCTATGCGTATCTCCTTTCCAGCAAATGCTTTTGTAAGGAATAAAAGAGATAGTGAGAATCCCACATGAGGAGGCGAAATAGTTCAAAACTTGTCAGATTTATATTACCTACTGTTAGCGATAGCTATTGTACTTCTAATAAGTTTTTTTTTTCGCTGCGATAGTGGTCCTTTAACCTCCCTGGCATTCAGTTTCTGGTGCATTTCTGTGCATAAAGTGATCCAATTTATTTTCATAACCCCTTCTGTCCCCTTCTGTCTCCAGTGTGTCCCCTTCTGTCTCCAGTGTGTCCCCTTATGTCTCCCATGTATCCTCCTCTGCCCCCCTGTTTATCCTTCAACTCCCCCCCCCAAGGTGTACTATGCAGAGCAGCAGCTTGACTCACCTAATCAAAAGCTTCACCTGCAATCTGCTGAAGCCGGCACTAGAGGTGCAGTGAAGGAAAGGAGAGGTCTGTGATTGCCAATGGAGCCGTTGATTAGGTGAGCCATGTTGCTGCTTCTCATAGTACACAGGAGGACACACGGGGGGAAGGTGGAGGGTAAATTCAGGTGGGCAGAGGAGGACAAACCAGGGCAGAGGAGGGCTCCTGGGTGGTATGCCTGGCACTGCACCGGGTATACCACTTTCAGCCCATTTTTCTTGCCCTGCACAGAGTCAGGCATCTCGCCCAGGAGGTTAAGTTTATGATCTGTAAATGTATCTTACAATCGGTTACTTTGCATTCATTGAACGTGATTATCTATGATTTCTATATGTGCACAGAGGTGTGTTGTTTAAGAAAATGATCTCAATTTAAAGTTGATTTCTTTTCGTCTTTATCTGCTTATTGATTGATGTGTTAATGTGTTTCAAGTTTAATTCAATAAAACCTGAAATTTCTTTAGTATTTTGCTTTGCTGAAAATATTGTTTGCATTGTTATTCTATGAAGTGGGCCTTTAGACTGATTACCAAAGCAATTAAAAAATACCAAAACAGGGCTTACCAAACTGGTTTATCCCATATATTCAATCAACAGAGCATACAAAAATGTTTTGAGACAGAAGACTGAGCATCTGAGGAAGGGAGAGCGGCCCAAACCCTTCTGGCAGTCTTCCTGTACATTCTTGTGATTGAATAATTGTGATAGCTCCAGTTTTTTGTTTTTTCACTGGTATATCTGGGTGTGATGGTACAAGGGCACTGCTTGGCCCAGGAGAATCAAGCAGGTGCTCACCCACAGCAGGTGAAGAAGGTCATTTTGGTGCCCGCACTGCCCCGCGCAGCACCTAACCTGGGCACCACCATAGACATAATGTTATTATGCAAGGGTAATACAGGGATCTGGGAATCACTGCATCTCAAATTACTTCTCCCTCCGAGTTGCTACGACTCAGAGGAGGAATAGTAATGACCACGGCCTGGAATTTGTGCAGTAGCAGGGTGCTCTGAGAAGACTTGGTGATGGTGAAACGCCATGTATGCCACAGCAGAGGCCTCCTATGCTGCCAGGGCTGCCCTGTTTGGTATTTGGGTGGTGAGGTACAGGAGCATTGCTTGGCCACACCCACAGCAGGGGCCTCCCGTGCTGCCTCCTGCCAGGGCTTCCCTGTCTGTTACTTGTATGGCTGCTGCTGCTGCCTCCCCTTCATTCATACACAGACCTCAGATCAGTGGTAATGTAAACAGGAAAGAGTGTCACAGTGACCACTGCAGTTGTGGAAGTGAGGTCATTGCTCATTTCCTGCATTTGAAGTATGCTACATGGTTACTTTGTGCTGATCTGCAGGTCTTCAAGTGTTGGCGATAGACAGATTTCAGGAAGCTAGATACACCCACTTACCCAGTGACACCAATGCCCTATATGGGGGGGGGGGGGGGGGGTTGCTGGAAAGACACCTTGGGCTACCTATACTGGGAGTGGCTATATAAACTTCAGAGACACCTTGTTTAAGTATACTGGAGGCTACTGTCTTTGCTGGGGGTTCAATTTTGACTACCTACCTATACTGAAGGGGAGGGGGCACCTTTGACTGCCTATTATTAAAGGAGAAGGGCCTCTGACTAGCAGGGGGAGGAGGGCCATATATTGTTTGCTACTATATGATGTGTCCATGTTCCAGGTGCATCTTGTAGACGTTCTCCCTAAATTATTGTGTCTTCCTGTGTCCCCTATGTGTCCTCCCGTGTCCCCATGTGTCTTCTTCTGTCCCTATGTGTCCCATTCTGTCCCCAGTGTGTCCCTTTCTGTACCAGAGTGACCTCTTCTGTTCCCAGTGTGTCCCATTTGTCTCCAACTCTCCTTGTGTCTCCACTCTCCCTCCCCCCATCTCCGCTCTTCCCCGTGTCTCTGCTCCCCTGTATATAATTACCTCTGTCGGTGATCACAGACTTCTTTTCTCCTTCACAGCTCCACTAACGATGGCTTCTTCTGATAAAGCGATCAGCAGAAGCCAACACTGGGGGAGCTGTGCAGGTCTGCGATCACAGAGGGAGCCATGGATTAGGTGAGACACGCTCCTGACACTGCTAATTATATACGGGGAGTGGAGACACGGAGAGATAGAGACACACGGGGGGGGGGGGGGCATTACAGGGAGTCCATGATGTTGCGGCGGGTCGGTGGTCCCTATCGGCAGGCGTTCCATAGGATGGTGTTTCCCTGAATTTGGCATATAAGAAGCAGGGGGAGAAAAAGTGTGTCTTATATGCTGAAAAATACGGTACATGTGTGTGAAAAATATTTTATTGGCATACTAACAAAACATGAATCGCAACACATTGGTCATGTAAAGGCGTTACAATTTGGTTCCATGCCTTTTGAAAAATAAACAGTTCATTACATTTTTGTATAGCTGTAGTTAGTGTAGGTTATCATAACAGACAATTTGTGTCTATAATGAGTAAAATAAAAAAATACAAATATAACTATAACAGTAACCTCCACAGCGTTATCAGACTCATCATACATGCTCATGATATATTGACTATGCACCCAGTTCTTCATTTTGACTCCTAGAACATCAAGAAACAGCACTTATCAGTTTTTCTAATCTGGCTAAGCTTTAAGACTCATTTTAAACATATCATAACCAGAGCCGGGACAAGGTCCTCCAGCACCCAAGGCTGAGACACCAAAGTGCGCCCCCCATCCCCCCCACCCCAGCCGTCACACACTGATTGCTATTAGACTAAGAGGCGCCACAGGGCCTACAACCTCCCCAACACCTTATCTAGTTATCTGGCTTGCAGTCACTGCCATGTATCCCTTTTTCTTATTTCTCTCTGCTTCAAACACAATTAGGAATGACATCTGAATGAATTCTGCGCCCCCTCCTACACTGCGCCCTGAGGCTGGAGCCTCTCCAGCCTATGCCTCGGCCCGGCCCTGATCATAACCACCGTTCCCCTCCTATAAGAAAAGTATTGGCTGTTCCTTGTGAGAGAGAAAATTGTTTTTTCGTGTTCACAGCTTGTATTCATTATTTGAATCACTTCTGAAATAGTCAATGTTGTTTTAACCTTCCATTTTCTGGAAATAGATATTTTAGCTGCGGCATAATTGTATAGTTACATTTTGGGAGTGCAATGGAAGGAAAGGCACACCTATATTAACCTCCCTGGCGGTCTATTAGAAACCGCCAGGGGGCAGCGCAGCACTATTTTACATTTTTTTTTTAAATCATGTATATTTATTATTTATAATGATTTATTAGTAATGTATATTGATATTGGCATACTGATGTAACTATAGTGTATAGCACATACATGTGAAAGTCTGACCCGTCGCCCAAATGTGGCCCTCAGAACCATTAAATGTGTCCATCAAGTGGTTTTTATGCTTGCCATTATGTTTGGCCCTCTCTAGTCCACCTGGGAAGCTATTATGAATGAAAGCCTTTTATAAGATACCTTTGACGTCACTTTCTTAAATCTACTTGAAAGATCGTTGGTTTGATGACGCAACTTCGTTTTTTCTATTGGCCATTAACATTGACGTTTCTTCCATTTTCCTTAACGAATACATCATTTGGAATATGTAGATTGCCACGTCACTTCCATATCATTAGTTCGCTAATTATCGTATTGTTTTCACCTTTTCATCAACCTTTTCACAACCATTTTATGAATCCTCATTAAACAATCGTTCGTTGTTCGGCATGAACGATCATTGTCGTATGTGTGTACATAGCTTAAGGCTTAGCTGTTCCAGAAATGTAAATCTACCTGTTACTTTGCATGAGCTATACATAAATTAAATGCAGAGTGTTCTATTTTCAATTTCCAGAAAATGTTTGCCAAAGTATCTAGTATTTTTGTGTTTTTGTGTTTATCACAAAAACACAAAAAAATAGTTAGATAACCGTACAAAAAAGCCTGAGAGTTCAGAAAATGATCTTTTTAAATGCACATTTTTTACCATGAAAAAATCAATATTTTTTTTCCCCAAAAATTTGCAAAAAATGCAAAAAAAACTCCCCAAAATTTATTTTTGATTGCATTTTTGCTAAAAAAACAAACAAATTTAACCCAATGTTTGCAAAAATTAATGCGAAAAAGAATATTGATATTTTCACTCATCAATGATGGCATTAGACACAGCTTTCCAGTGGGGAAAAGAGGAGGAGTTTGTAGCTCTTAGTTTGTAGCTCTTAGTTTGTAGCCGGGCGGATCGCTGGTAACCAGTCTTATCACCCGAACGATAGTCTGTACACACGTCGGATTTGACGCGGAAACGTCCAAACGACGTAACGTTCAAACGACGGGTCGTTCGCTAAAATCCGACGTGTGTATGGGCCTTTAAGGTCCGTACACACGCCGGACTGCAGGCAACGACGGGTCCGTCGTCACCTCCTGCTGGGTGGGCGTTCCAGCGACAGTCCGGCGTGTGTACAGTCTGTGGGCGGACTGATACGGCTGTTTCTGAGCGATCCACTGGGAGGATCGCTCAGAAACAGCCGTATCAGTCTGCAGACAGACTGTACACACGCCGGACTGTCGCTGGAACGCCCATCCAGCGGGGGGTGACGACGGACCAGTCGTTGCCAGCAGTCCGGCGTGTGTACGGACCTTTATGAGTTTCTTTATCAGTTTACTTGCAGGTGTTGTTTCTCCAAACAAGCTCAGGGGAAGCGTGTATGTAAAATAGACATTCATCACATACTGGGGAACTGTAGTGTCTGAATGGATCCTTAGTGAATGTAAATAAACCAGGCATTTGTATGTGATGATGTAAAGCTCTCTCTTGAAGTGAATTCTTATGAAAGCCAGTGTTTGGTCAGTACCCCCTGAGCAGAGGTGTATTTAAAGGGGTGTACATATGGCATCTGCTATAGGCGCCCCTTTTGTCTTGCCTGGGAGGGGCGCATCTGTGAGCAAATACATCCCTCCACGTCTGAGCACCGTCTGGCTGTCCACGGCCACTAGTGCTATTACCGCTACCACTACGCTGCTCGGCGCCCAGCCCGTACTGCATGAGGAGAGGACTGGCATCCTGCCAGCTTCTCCCGTTGGCCTGGCAATGTCGGCACCACTCGTACCCCCCTCCTGATTGGCTGCTTGGAGCCATGTGTTATGTGCCGCAGTGCCTGACGGGGGTGCAAGAAGATTGGAGGAGGAATGTGTGAAGCTGTAGTTGCCGCGGTGACAGCTCTCCAGATTCCAGAAGTCCCTGCCTTGCCTTCCCTGCAAACATGGGTAACCCTATGCTGCAGGGTTGCCAACTTTCAATATTAGGATGGGCAATCCGTCCTACAAGTTGTTCAATGCTGCAATTGTTTAATGTGCATGCACGCAGTATAGGTTCCCAGGCGGCTGAAACAGAAGTATTAGGCCTCCTCCGGTCTTACCTCCAATCAGTAAAACCCTTCCTTGTCAGTGGCACTCTCTCGCCAGAGAACAGGAGTGAGGCAGCTGGATGAGCCCGCCCCACACATCTCCGTACATGACAACAGCAGCATGCGGGTGAGTGTGTCCAGCATGGTATGTCTTATTATCCTCCTCGTTCTTGTTCTTCCACATCCAGATGGCAGGAGAAACAGCAGGAGAGGTGATTTGTCCGGAGAGGAGAGTTTGCACTTTGCTCTGCTTGTGAATTGTCACTGAGCGACAGACAGTATTTTATTACAGTTGAGCATTAGGCTCACTGCTCACTCAGTAACATCACTCCGAACAACTGGACTGGTGCAGTGTCCTAATCTCCCCTACAATCTTCACCCAGATGACTTGTGCAGACTATTTAGCTAGCAGACAGAAACCAGGCAGTGATCAGAACATGCCAGCGTGAGTGACAAGTAAGTTTATCAACTTTCTGCAGTGAAAGGGTGTAGGGGCTCCAGGAAGGGAACCTTCTGATATGCAGATCTCTGGCCAGCTGTGACCTGAGGTCAGCTCTCCTAATGCCACTTCCACTTCTTTTTCTAGGCTTGATTGTTAAAGGGATACTTAAGCCTATGTGAAAAAATCAGTTTTACTTACCTGGGGCTTCTACCAGCCATGGTGAATTTTTTGAAATTAAAATGTGTGAATTAAAAGGAACCTAAATTGAAACAAACAAAAACAAAGTTTCATTTACCTGGGGCTTTTTCTAGCCCCCTGCAGCCTCCCTGTGCCCGCTCCCAGACCGATCCTCCAGTCCCCTGTCGCCACTTAGTTTTGTTCTTGCCGACTGGCCAGTTCATGGCAAGAGCAGCCTGTGCAGCCCTGGCCGCACACGTCCTTGATCACGTTCCCATCACCGGGAGCATTATGCACATGCGCAGTACGTGATTTTCACAGTGGCCAGCCACATGGCTAAGTCGGTAAGAAAGAAACTTAGTAGCAGCGGGGGCCCGGAGACTCAATCTGTGACGGCGCAGGCACAAGGCTGCAGGGGGCTAGTAAAAGCCCCAGGTAAGTGAAACTTTTTTTTTCAATTTAGGTTCCCCATAATTCACACATAATAATAAAAAAAAAGTTGGAGAGGGTGGGGGGACGTGCGGGTGGTTAGAGTGGGGGCTTTGGGATTGTGGGTTTCGGGGGGCGCAATTTCAGTGCTCACCATGGGCGCCATCTTCCCTAGGTACGCCTCTGCCCCTGGGCTGAGTCACATACTATTTGTTTATTTTGTATAAATATTCCTTTTTTAGCAAATACCTTAAGTTCTGAATTTGGGTTCCAAATTATTTTATAAAAATTATGTTTACATTGATTTTATGAGCAACCGAGCAGCTCGGGGTCACCCGAACCACTAGGAAAGTATAGAGGTCTAAAGCCCCATCTACACAATACAATTCTACATTTCGATCAGATTGAATTCGATTGATTGATTAAATCCGACCGATCAGGATTCGATTTGATTGGTAGTGTGATCGATTTGACATTGTTTTGCATTGATATTCGACCACCATACTGATTGAATCAAATCCCTATCGGACATGTTGGATTTAATCGATTAATCAAATTTGATCCGATCAAATCACATGCAGAATTGTATCGTGTAGATGGGGCTTAAAAGAGACTGAAAAGCACTACTACTAAAAAAGCAATGCTAAGTATAGTTTGCCTTCTTAAAACAGAAGGAAACTTCTGGGGCATAAAGAGATAATTTGCAATGTTCACTTATAGCTGAATGATTGCAAGTTTCCTTCTGTTGTAAGAAGGCAAATCACACCAAGCATTGTAATTACGCTGTGCTAACATGTTCAGCAGTTTTTTAGACAGTTTATAGTCATGGGACTAAGTGCCCCTTAGAGGAACTCAAAAGCTAATCATTATAATAGCCACTGTCTAATATCTCAATGTCCAATTCACTTGGGGAGGGAACAATTCACTTATCTATACCTTCTTGGGGATGTGAGTAGTGTTGGGCGAACAGTGTTCGCCACTGTTCGGGTTCTGCAGAACATCACCCTGTTCGGGTGATGTTCGAGTTCGGCCGAACACCTGACGGTGCTCGGCCAAACCGTTCGGCCACATGGCCGAACTAAGAGCGCATGGCCGAACGTTCCCCGAACGTTCGGCTAGCGCTGTGATTGGCCGAACGGGTCACGTGGTTCGGGCCCGAACGCGCTCTGATTGGCCGAACGGTCACGTGGTTCGGGTAAATAAATACCCGAACCACGTCATATCTCCGCCATTTGTCTGTGGGTTTAGCTTTGGGTAGGCAGGCAGGGTAGTTCGCTCTCCAGCCACGCTAGCCAGGGTCCCCCCCAGTCATTGTGTGTCGCTGCTGGGAACAGTAGTACACCGCTCGCTCAGCCACACTATATATAGCATTGTTTACTGCCACTGTGTACCTCGCTCAGCCACGCTATATATATAGCATTGTGTTTTCTGACACTCTGTGTACACGGCTTAGCCTGACTAATATAGCATTGTGTGTACTGCCACTGTGCACCTCGCTCAGCCACGCTATATATAGCATTGTGTGTACTGCCACTGTGCACCTCGCTCAGCCACGCTATATATAGCATTGTGTGTACTGCCACTGTGCACCTCGCTCAGCCACGCTATATATATAGCATTGTGTTTTCTGACACTCTGTGTACACGACTTAGCCTGACTAATATAGCATTGTGTGTACTGCCACTGTGCACCTCGCTCAGCCACGCTATATATAGCATTGTGTGTACTGCCACTGTGCACCTCGCTCAGCCACGCTATATATAGCATTGTGTGTACTGCCACTGTGCACCTCGCTCAGCCACGCTATATATAGCATTGTGTGTACTACCACTGTGCACCTCGCTCAGCCACGCTATATATATAGCATTGTGTTTTCTGACACTCTGTGTACACGGCTTAGCCTGACTAATATAGCATTGTGTGTACTGCCACTGTGCACCTCGCTCAGCCACGCTATATATAGCATTGTGTGTACTGCCACTGTGCACCTCGCTCAGCCACGCTATATATAGCATTGTGTGTACTGCCACTGTGCACCTCGCTCAGCCACGCTATATATAGCATTGTGTTTTCTGACACTCTGTGTACACGGCTTAGCCTGGCTATATAGCATTGTGTGTACTGCCACTGTGCACCTCGCTCAGCCACGCTATATATAGCATTGTGTTTTCTGACACTCTGTGTACACGGCTTAGCCTGACTATATAGCATTGTGTGTACTGCCACTGTGTACCTCGCTCAGCCACGCTATATATAGCATTGTGTTTACTGCCACTCTGTGTACACGGCTCAGCCAGACTATATAGCATTGTGTGTACTGCCACTCTGTGTACACCGCTCAGCCAGACTATATAGCATTGTGTGTACTGCCACTCTGTGTACACCGCTCAGCCAGACTATATAGCATTGTGTGTACTGCCACTCTGTGTACACCGCTCAGCCAGACTATATAGCATTGCGTACTCTGCCAGTCAGTGTGTATATTGCTGGGATCAGTAATACTCCACTCACCGCCAACCACTATATGAGCTCACCATGAGTTCCTCAGAGACCTCCGCTGTGAGCAGCACTCCCAACAACAGCAACAGCCAACGCCCCACGCAAGCTATAACATCCACTACAGCAGCCAGTGGTCAGCAGCAGCCCTCTCCGGAGGAGAATGTTGTGTCCATCGGTCCGTCGCCAGAACGATTAATGAGGGCTGCCATTGAGGAGATGATGGGGCCTGATGTGGAGGAGGAGGTCGGGCTCAGGCCAGCATCCCAAGTTAATGTTGAGGACGATGAGGGGTCTGTGTCTGGGGATGTTGGGGTGGCAGAGGTGGTGGGTGGGTCAGACTCAGGAGAAGAGTTGTATGATGAGGATGATGATCGGGACCATCTGTATGTGCCTCAGAGTCCGACCCCGGAAAACATGTTGTATCGTGTGTTTAGGTACTAAAATCTGCGTTCCCACTTCCCAGTACTGCCTGCAGTGCCCGGGTCCACGGATCCATATAATTTTTTGGGCAGCACTATCAAACTGTGGTACTATGAGTGAGTTGCCATGGTCCTTCTGTGCTGCCTGTCACACTCACCGTCTGTCTGCAGATGGATTGTTCAACACAGCTACGCCATCTGACATGTAGTCCTGGACCTTGACCATCTTCTCTAGGCGATTGGTGTTGGAGGACGTGGAACTGCCCGATTGCTGTTCTGTGGGCTGCTGCATGGGTGTCAGAAAATGTTCCCACTCCAAGGACACTGCCAATACCATTCCCTTTTGGGCACTAGCAGCAGCTTGTGTTCTTTGCTGCCCTCCTGGTCCTCCTGGGTTTGCTGAAGTCAGTCTGTCGGCGTACAACTGGCTAGAGAAGGAGGAGGATGTCAATCTCCTCTCTAAAGTCTCCATCCTCAAGGGCCTGCTGGAATTGTTCCATTTTTGACCTGTCTGACACTTTTTTCAATCAGTTTTTTAACATAGTGTTTGTATAAACTGGGTATAAACCCAGTAATTGGTGTTGTCCAGATTCCAGAATAATGAATAATAATGAATAGTGAATAATGCGCGGGCCGTGTTCAATGCAGTCTAGCATGAATTGAGCCATGTGTGCCAGAGAGTCCTGCCAGACTCCTCTATCTTCATGTTCTTGTAAGCGTTGTGATTGTTGTGATGCACCATATTCGTCACCAGCATCACTTTCTTCCTCTTCTGCTGTCCTTTCCCGCTAAATTGTGGAAGTCCAACGTGCACCGCTCTGTCCCTCGGCAGTGGGGGCATCCAATTCCTGCTCCAACTCCAGCTGTTCCTCGTCCTGTTCTTTGTCATAGCTGGGACCAGCGTTTCCTGAGGCAGGTTGCCTGATGTTGGTATCATCACGCTGATCGTTTTCATCTTCAGAATCCCCCACTTGCATCATGCCAGCGGTTTCCATCTTCAACATTGATTTCTTCAGTAAACACAGCAGTGGTATTGTAATGCTGACTGTAGAGTTGTCACTGCTCAGTCACGCAACGTGGATTGCTCAAAATTTTGGAGGACTTGGCAGAGATCCAACATGGTGGCCCAATCAGATCCACAGAAGCTTGGTAGCTACTAGCTGCTGGAATGCGCCTCGGCACTGCGCAAAAGCGTGCTAGCATGTGCAGCGTAGAATTCCAGCGCGTAGGCAGGGACATCACCCAGCGAGCGATAGTGCGCTAGATTGAAGCGCTCCTGCATCTCTTGGTGAGTCCTTCAGAAGCGGTACTGGACTTTTAACAATGTTTTTTTTTTTTTCCTTCAACAGAAGATCTGCCACGTTGGAGTGAGGAGGACGCCGCCGACCCCGACACCAAGCTGAACCCCGGCGAACTCCAAGCAGAGGATCTTCAGGAACCCTCAAGGCTTTGAGCAAGCTGAGGAGGATCAGCAGTCCCGACGAGACCTCTCCTCATATGCGACTGAGTGCAGTGGAGCTCCCCAGAACAACCTCTCAGTTGTCACTTTGTCACTGGTCACTTTGTCACTTTGTCACTTTGTCATTTTGTCACTTTGTCAGTTGTCACTTTGTCACTGGTCACTTTGTCACTTGTCACTTTGTCATTTTGTCACTTGTCACTTTGTCTCTTGTCACTTCTCACTTTGTCACTTGTCACTTTGTCATTTTGTCACTTGTCACTTTGTCACTTGTCACTTCTCACTTGTCACTTTGTCATTTTGTCACTTGTCACTTTGTCACTTGTCACTTTGTCACTTGTCACTTTGTCATTTTGTCACTTGTCACTTGTCACTTTGTCATTTTGTCACTTTGTCATTTTGTCACATTGTCACTGGTCACTTTGTCACTTGGTCACTTGTCCAGATGATCTCGGTACACCTCCTGAGATTCAAATTCCTGCACACATTGCTCTGGGATTTGGGTGTGATGAATGATGCATCTAACTGGCCACCGGAGGCAATTAAGGCCTTCAAAACATTGAAAGCAGCTTTCTGTTCCGCCCCCATTTTGCGTCATGTTGAGTTGTTGACGTCATGTTCATCCTCGGCCTCGCCTTGCATTTCAGTGCGAGGTGCATTTTCCACAGAAAAAGGTTGTGAATCCGGGCACAACATTTGTGGCTGTTCCATTGACCTTTCACAGGTAGAAGATTGTGGGGGTGGGAATAGCTCCTCCGAATAACCCATTGTGTCCTGAAAACTACTCATTGCATTGCTTTGCGCACACATTTTTTTGTCCTCATGCAAGGCCTGAGTTGCACCTGAAAGCGTGGCCTTCTCCTCCTGCGCCTCCTCCTGTTCCATCACATCTGCTGCTGCTGGGTTAGCGTTGACGCCCGGTCCCTGTTTATTGAACCTCTTATCTTTATTACATTTATGACTGCATGGCGGTAAAAAGCATGCTATCCGCACGCTTCTTGTCCTCATGCAAGGCCTGGGTTGTTGTGTCTCAAAAAGCATTGCCTTCTCCTCCTGCGCCTGCTCCTGTTCCATCACGTGTGCTGCTGCTGCTGCTGGGTTACCGTTACCGGTCCCTTTTCCTGGAACCTCTTCTCTGTATTACATTTATGACTGCATGGCGACAAAAAGCATGTTACCTGTCCAAAGAAACATGACATTTTCCACATTTAAAAGACAGTTTTTCCTTTGAAACTTTACAATCAATTTTCTCAAAAACTATAAGCTCTTTTTCAAAAAAAAATTTTTTCTCTTGTACCCACTCCCAAGGTGCACATACCCTGCTAATTTGGGGTATGTAGCATGTAAGGAAGCTTTACAAAGCACGAAAGTTCGGGTCCCCATTGACTTCCATTATGTTCGAAGTTCGGGTCGAACACCCGAACATCGCGGCCATGTTCGGCCTGTTCGGCCCGAACCCGAACATCTAGATGTTCGCCCAACACTAGATGTGAGAGGGAAGTGTGTTCAAAAATCCATACTACAAATGGAGAACATACAAACTCTATGCAGATACTGCCCCACCCCAGGTTTGAGCCTGGAACCTCAGCACTGTAATGCAAGAGAGCTATCTACTATGCTTCTATATGTATATATTCCTTTTTATATGAATAATTACCTTTCCACTCTCTTATCACTATGTAGAATGATTGCATAATAATAATAAAGTGTTTATATGAAGTCAACATAATAATGCTCAATATAATGATATGTATCTATTTATTATAATAATAAAACTAGGAACAGGTAGAGATGTTGCGAACATAGAATTTTCCTGTTCGCGAATGGTAAACGCCAACTTCTGCAAATGTTCATGAACAGGCAAATCTAGCGAACTGCCATAGACTTTAATGGGCAGGCAAATTTTAAAACCTACAAAGACTGTTTCTGGCCACAAAAGTGATGAAAACGTTTTTTCAAGGGGTCTAACACCTGAATAGGGGCATGCCGGAGGGGGATCCATGCCAAAAGTCCCACCAAAAATTACGGAGCTGACGCAAAGTCGGTTTTTAATCCCTAAAGGGCAGAAATCACATTATGTACAGCTCTGGGTGTTAGTGAGCTGTGGAGTGTCACAGACAGAGAAATGCAATATTACTATCATAATACAGTGAAATAATAATGCATTGGAGTGATTCTGTGCCTGCTACTTAATGAGGCAACAGCACAGCAGTAGTGCGCACATAGCTCTGGGTTTCATTGGGCTGTGAAGTGTCGCACACACAAAAAACACAGGAGACCAATGTGCTAGCCCTCAACAGGGCTGTTTTGGATGCTTTCACAACAAGTGAGGAACAAGAACACAGGCCTAGCTAATGCTTTCCCTACCTATCTGCAGCAAGTAGCCAGCCAGCAGAGAACTGATCCAATATGGCCACCGCAACTGCTTTTTGGGGGTCCAGGAGGGGGTGCTAGCTGATTGGCTGCCATGTGTCTGATAACTGTGAGGTAAGGGGTCAAAATTTAGGTCAACAATAATGTATAGGGGGGGGGGGGGAATCAAAAACGCTAAATGTTTGTTGTTCGGCGCAAATACAAACAGCGGATGTTCGCAGCATATTGCTCACCGGTTAGGAGAGGCACTTATCATCACAGAGGTGTAGTGATTATTGTTCTTGCCTTGCAGCACTTTTCCAGCCTAGATACATTGTCTGTATGTTCTCCACATGTTTGTGTTTGCTATCTCTGGGAACACAGTTTTTCTCTCACATCCCAAAACATGATGGTAGGAAGAGTAAAATGTGACAATGGGCAGCATGGTGGCGTTGTGGTTAGCGCTCTCGCCTTGCAGCGCTGGGTCCCTGGTTCGAATCCCAGCCAGGGCACTATCTGCAAAGAGTTTGTATGTTCTCTCCGTGTCTGCGTGGGTTTCCTCCAGGTACTCCGGTTTCCTCCTACATTCCAAAAACATACGGATAAGTTAATTGGCTCCCCCTAAAAAATTGGCCCTAGACTACACTACTTACACTACATAATATAGACATATGGCAATGGTAGACAGGTTCCAGAATGCACAGTGCATTGTAGTGTGCTATGTATGGGCTTTCTACCTGCAGAGTAGTCAGAGGACCAATGACTAAAGCCTTGTGGACATCTGGACTGAACATGGTGGCCTGTTCTGATTTCTTTTAGATTATGTGAATGGTTGTGTGTGAGTTTGTTGTTTTTTTCTTTCTATAGAATTTTCAAGTATGTAAAAGATACACCTCAAATTCCTTTAAGGAATGTCCGTGTCTATTCTGCTGCTCTTTCTGGCTTCAGACATTCAGCATATGCTTAGTTCGTTCAACTTTTAGTCAGAACACCTGATCTCCTGTGGCAGCAATCATTACCAGCAGAAAACCAAAAATACAACCACACAAGTATTGTTTAAAAAGAAATATGGCTGCTTCCATATCTCTATCCATACAATGTCATTTTATAGTGGACATTAACTCTTTCACAGGACAGAAGGAAAACATGGAGAAATGCGCCCTGCATGTATTTAGAGAGTTTAGCTTCATCTGTGACTAATCAACTGTAATTTGATCTCTCAGTGGTGTCAGCTGGCTGCCGTGACAAGCTAATTTGCAGCTTATTTGTAAACGCAGGATGTTAACCCTATGTCTCCTTTCATGAAAGCAGGAAGTAGGCACACTGCAGATTTGTTGCAGGATTTGTATCAGCTGTAACACAGACATGTCTTATTAAAGGTTATTATGCTGTTGCTTATCTTCTAGAGCAGAGAGCAAGTTTTGAGTTCAGGCGTGCTAATGGATCTGCTGCAGACATTTTTGTGTCAGATCTCACAAGGCACCTTTAGGGGTCTTTTTGACCCCATACCTACATAGTTTTGCAGGCCCGGATTTACCTCACAAGAGCCTATAGGCACAGGTGTCCTGGCACCTTAGATTTCCCCCTCCATTAACCTACAAACCCTCGCCCAACTGCAGCGCAAGTGTGCTGGCTGGCCCAGCTGTCACTTCCCTCTTACTTCCCTTGCATGTCATAGATAACAACAGGTGCCCATAAGTATTAAGTAACCAGAAGTAACATCAGTGTAAAGTAGCTAGAGGTGCCCCAAGCATTAGGTAGCTAGAGGAGCCCCTGCATGGAGGGAGATTTCATCAGTAGAATGTAGAGAGCTGGGTGTTTTGTAGAGAGCTGGGTGTTTTGTAGTATGAGTGTTTTTGTTGCTTAATATTTTATATTGTTTTGGATATTCTGTGATAACAACTGAAAATGAATACCTAGTGTTACGGCACATGACCTTGTAGCTGTGTCCAAGTCAATCTGATTCTAATGATCAAGTGTGCCAAGAGCAGGAATCTTTTTCTAAAATCAGCGTGAATGAATGAGAATGAATAATTGTAAACACATTTAGGACCCCAACATTTTGGTAGGACAAGGGAACTTTAATATTATATATGTTTATATATATATATATATATATATATATATATATATATTAGAAAGGTCAGTTTGAGTGTTTAATATTTCATATTATTTTGGATGTTCTGTGATAACAACTAACAATGAATGCCTAGTGTTAAGGCACATGTAATTAAATGGAGATTCCACTTTTGTTAAAAACAAACATATAAATAAATAAATATTTGCAATAAACACAGATCACTCCTGCACAAATCATTTTGCAATTTTATTTTAACACATTTTTTAGAACCATCAGTGACCATAAGCTGAAAATATTCTTTAGTGGAGCCTCAGCTGCAATACACTCTGTACTCTATTTAAGGAGCTGTTATGATGAGACCCTCCAGAAATTCCTTCTTGCCACAAAAGCAATTAGCAAATGTTTGTTCAACACCTAAAAACAAAATATATTAAGCTGAAACAATGCCTGCCTTTACTATATGGAGATAACCTGAACACAGTTTTTCCTCAACAAACTTAGAATGTGTCACATTAATCTATGTAATACACAGAGACAATCCAAAAATATTCAGTTTTCCTCAACAAAAGTTGAATTGCCCTTGTCATTTCCAGAGAAAGCCAAAAGTTTTCTGTGCAAACTATACTCATTAAGAGGGATATGTGGGATGCTTTAGCACTACAGTAATGATTATAAAGCAGTAAAAGATACTGCAGAATATTGATGAGTCTGAATAACCAATAGCAAAACTATCTGCCTTTTCAAGATGCAAAAAGCTGGGTACACACATGAGATAAAAGTCTTTGGAAAATAAAAGATTAAAGGCCAATTTTACCACCTCCATGTAGCAGGAGAGCCATACCTACACAGTCTATTCTTCAGCTGGATACACCGTTCAGATAACAATCTGAGAAATTAATCTAACACATAGGTTTGAACGTTTGGAAGACCGATCATTCTAAAGATTTATCTTTACTAATCTGATGCTAGGTAGTGTTGGGCGAACAGTGTTCGCCACTGTTCGGGTTCTGCAGAACATCACCCTGTTCGGGTGATGTTCAAGTTCGGCCGAACACCTGACGGTGCTCGGCCAAACCGTTCGGCCATATGGCCGAACTAAGAGCGCATGGCCGAACGTTCCCCGAACGTTCGGCTAGCGCTGTGATTGGCCGAACGGGTCACGTGGTTCGGACCCGAACGCGCTCTGATTGGCCGAACTGTCACGTGGTTCGGGTAAATAAATACCCGAACCACGTCATATCTCCGCCATTTGTCTGTGGGTTTAGCTTTGGGTAGGCAGGCAGGGTAGTTCGCGCTCCAGCCACGCTAGCCAGGGTCCCCCCTGTCATTGTGTCACTGCTGGGAACAGTAGTACACCGCTTGCTCAGCCACACTATATAGCATTCTGTTTACTGCCACTCTGTGTACCTCGCTCAGCCACACTATATAGCATTCTGTTTACTGCCACTCTGTGTCTGCTGGGAATAGTAGTACACCGCTTGCTCAGCCACACTATATAGCATTCTGTTTACTGCCACTCTGTGTACCTCGCTCAGCCACACTATATAGCATTCTGTTTACTGCCACTCTGTGTCTGCTGGGAATAGTGGTACACCGCTCGCTCAGCCACACTATATAGCATTCTGTTCACTGTTCTGTGTCTGCTTGGAATAGTGGTACACCGCTCGCTCAGCCACACTATATAGCATTCTGTTTACTGTTCTGTGTCTGCTGGGAATAGTGGTACACCGCTCGCTCAGCCACACTATATAGCATTCTGTTTACTGTTCTGTGTCTGCTGGGAATAGTGGTACACCGCTCGCTCAGCCACACTATATAGCATTCTGTTCACTGTTCTGTGTCTGCTGGGAATAGTGGTACACCGCTCGCTCAGCCACACTATATAGCATTCTGTTCACTGTTCTGTGTCTGCTGGGAATAGTGGTACACCGCTCGCTCAGCCACACTATATAGCATTCTGTTTACTGTTCTGTGTCTGCTGGGAATAGTGGTACACCGCTCGCTCATCCACACTATATAGCATTCTGTTCACTGTTCTGTGTCTGCTGGGAATAGTGGTACACCGCTCGCTCAGCCACACTATATAGCATTCTGTTCACTGTTCTGTGTCTGCTGGGAATAGTGGTACACCGCTCGCTCAGCCACACTATATAGCATTCTGTTCACTGTTCTGTGTCTGCTGGGAATAGTGGTACACCGCTCGCTCAGCCACACTATATAGCATTCTGTTTACTGTTCTGTGTCTGCTGGGAATAGTGGTACACCGCTCGCTCAGCCACACTATATAGCATTCTGTTTACTGTTCTGTGTCTGCTGGGAATAGTGGTACACCGCTCGCTCAGCCACACTATATAGCATTCTGTTTACTGTTCTGTGTCTGCTGGGAACAGTAGTACACCGCTCGCTCAGCCAGAGTATATAGCATTGTGTTTACTGCCACTCTGTGTACACCGCTCAGCCAGACTATATACCATTGTTTACTGACACTCTGTGTACACCGCTCAGCCAGACTATATACCATTGTTTACTGACACTCTGTGTACACCGCTCAGCCAGACTATATACCATTGTTTACTGCCACTCTGATTCTGCTGGGAACAGTAGTACACCGCTCGCTCAGCCAGACTATATACCATTGTTTACTGACACTCTGTGTACACCGCTCAGCCAGACTATATACCATTGTTTACTGCCACTCTGATTCTGCTGGGAACAGTAGTACACCGCTCGCTCAGCCAGACTATATACCATTGTTTACTGACACTATATAGCAGACTATATAGCATTGTGTGTACACCGCTCAGCCAGACTATATACCATTGTTTACTGACACTCTGTGTACACCGCTCAGCCAGACTATATACCATTGTTTACTGCCACTCTGATTCTGCTGGGAACAGTAGTACACCGCTCGCTCAGCCAGACTATATACCATTGTTTACTGACACTCTGTGTACACCGCTCAGCCAGACTATATACCATTGTTTACTGCCACTCTGATTCTGCTGGGAACAGTAGTACACCGCTCGCTCAGCCAGACTATATAGCATTGTGTTTACTGCCACTCTGTGTACACCGCTCAGCCACACTATATAGCATTGCGTACTCTGCCAGTCAGTGTGTATATTGCTGGGATCAGTAATACTCCACTCACCGTCAACCACTATATGAGCTCAACATGAGTTCCCCAGAGACCTCCGCTGTGAGCAGCACTCCCAACAACAGCAACAGCCAACGCCCCACGCAAGCTATAACATCCACCCCAGCAGCCAGTGGTCAGCAGCAGCCCTCCCCGGAGGAGAACGTTGTGTCCATCAGTCCGTCGCCAGAGCGATTAATGAGGGCTGCCATTGAGGAGATGATGGGGCCTGATGTGGAGGAGGAGGTCTGGCTCAGGCCAGCATCCCAAGTTAATGTTGAGGACGATGAGGGGTCTGTGTCTGGGGATGTTGGGGTGGCAGAGGTGGTGGGTGGGTCAGACTCAGGAGAAGAGTTGTATGATGAGGATGATGATCGGGACCATCTGTATGTGCCTCAGAGTCCGACCCCGGAAAACATGTTGTATCGTGTGTTTAGGTACTAAAATCTGCGTTCCCTCCCAGTAGTGTTGGGCGAACAGTGTTTGCCACTGTTCGGGTTCTGCAGAACATCACCCTGTTCGGGGTGACTATATAGCAGACTATATAGCATTGTGTTTAATGCCACTCTGTGTACACGGCTCAGCCACACTATATAGCATTGTGTTTACTTCCACTCTGTGTCTGCTGGGAACAGTAGTACACCGCTCACCCGCCACTGTATAGCATTGTGCTCTGTGTCACTGCTGACAATAGTGGTACACCGCTCACCCACCACTGTATAGCATTTCTGTACTGCCACTGTACTGCTGCCAGTCAGCGTGTACTTTAAGGATAAGTGAAATGAGGAAGAAATCCGGTGAAAGAGGGAGAGGCAAGGGAAGAGGTGTTTCCCCTGACGGTTCACGTACAGGCCACAGGGGAGCACCCAAGAAAACCCACTCAATACTGCCCATGTTGTCCAGGACAACAACCCTCACAGATCCAAAAGAACAGGACCAGATAATTACTTGGATGACCTCTCAAGCGTCCAGCAGTGGGTTAGCAGCACCAGCACATCACGCACGAGGTCCGAGTCCTCAGCCAGTTAAAGTCTGGGCTTTCTTTGAAGACTGCACTGAGGATGTTACCATGGCGATTTGCAAGGTGTGCAAGACCCGCCTGAGCAGGGGGAAAAGTATTAACAACCTCTCCACCACCAGCATGAGCCGCCACATTCTATCCAAACATCCCACTCTGTGGGCAAACGCGGCAGGACAGGGTACCACCAGCAACACTGCCTCCCTTGGGTTCACCAGACTCACCACCAGACCCGCCTCAGCAGCAGCAGTAGCCCAGCCATTGCGTGGTTCACAACATTCACAAACATCAGACGATGCTGACACTGTCACTTTCCGGACTAGTGCTCTTGAGGTCTCCCAGTGTTCATCAAACACAACAACCAACAGCCCTTCGGTGTGCAGCGCTACGGTTGAGTTGTCTGTCTCTGAGATGTTTGAGCACAAGAGGAAATTGCCAGCAAATGACCCCCGGGCCGTGGCAGTAACAGCCAGCCAGCATAGCCAAGCTTCTGGCCTGCAAAATGCTGCCATATCGAGTGGTGGAGACAAACAGCTTCAAGGGCATGATGTCAGTGGCCATCCCACGTTACGTGGTTCCCAGCCGCTACCACTTTGCGCGCTCTGCAGTGCCTGAGTTGCATGAGCACGTGGTCAGCTAAATAACCCGAAGCTTGAAGAATGCCGTTGCCTGCAAGGTTCACCTCACCACTGACACCTGGACGAGTGCGTTCGGCCAGGGTCGATACATCTCCCTTACCGCGCACTGGGTGAACCTTGTGGAGCCTGGCAGCGATTCCTCACCTGCTACGGCGCGGGTGTTGCCCACGCCGCAAACAGCTGGATAACAACAGCAGCACCTACCTCTCTGACTCCTTCTCCTCCAACGCATCTCAAAGCTGTACCTCATCCGGAAATGCTAACCCAGCACCAGCAGCAGTAGGATCGTGGAAGCAGTGCAGCACAGCTGTTGGCATGCGTCAGCAAGCGTTGCTGAAGCTGATCTGCCTTGGGGATAAGCAGCACACAGGGGAGGAAATTTGGAGGGGAATAAAGGAACAGACGGATTTGTGGCTGGCACCGCTGGACCTGAAACCGGGCATGAAGCTAGACACCTGGCACGAACTGGCAATGTACGCAATAGAGGTGCTGGCTTGCCCGGCAGCCAGCGTTATGTCGGAACGCTGTTTCAGTGCTGCCGGAGGCATCATCACAGATCGGCGTATCCGCCTCTCCACAGAAAATGCAGACCGTCTGACTCAAATTAAAATGAATCAATCCTGGATTGGAAACGACTACGCAACACTCCTGGACCCCAACCAAGTAACATGACCGATGAACATCTGGGATGGTTTAGCGTTTCCGGTCCCTGTTTATTGAACCTCTCATCTGTATTACATTTATGACTGCATGGCGGCAAAAAGCATTGCTGCTATATCCGCACGCTTTTTGTCCTCATGCAAGGCCTGGGTTGTTGTGTCTCACAAAGCGTGGACTTCTCCTCCTGCGCCTCCTCCTGTTCCATCACGTGTGCTGCTGCTGCTGCTGCTGCTGCTGGGTTACCGTTGCCGGTCCCTGTTTATGGAACCTCTTATCTTTATTACATTTATGACTACATGGCGGTACAAAGCATGCTATCCGCACGCTTTTTGTCCTCATGCAAGGCCTGGGTTGTTGTGTCTCACAAAGCGTGGCCTTCTCCTCCTGCGCCTCCTCCTGTTCCATCACGTGTGCTGCTGCTGCTGCTGCTGCTGCTGGGTTACCGTTGCCGGTCCCTGTTTATGGAACCTCTTATCTTTATTACATTTATGACTACATGGCGGTACAAAGCATGCTATCCGCACGCTTTTTGTCCTCATGCAAGGCCTGGGTTGTTGTGTCTCACAAAGCGTGGCCTTCTCCTCCTGCGCCTCCTCCTGTTCCATCACGTGTGCTGCTGCTGGGTTAGCGTTGCCGCGTGGTCCCTGTTTATTGAACCACTTATCTTTATTACATTTATGACTGCATGGTGGTACAAAGCATGCTATCCGCACGCTTCTTGTCCTCATGCAAGGCCTGGGTTGTTGTGTCTCAAAGCGTGGCCTTCTCCTCCTGCGCCACCCTCCTCCTGTTCCATCACGTGTGCTGCTGCTGGGTTAGCATTACCGGTCCCTTTTCCTGGAACCTCTTATATGTATTACATTTATGACTGCATGCCGACAAAAAGCATGTTACCTGTGCAAAGAAAACAGACATTTCCCGCATTTAAAAGACAGTTTTCCCTTTGAAACTTTAAAATCGATTTTCTCAAAAACTATAAGCTCTTTTTGCTAAATTTTTTTTTCCTCTTGTACCCACTCCCAAGGTGCACATACCCTGTAAATTTGGGGTATGTAGCATGTAAGGAGGCTTTACAAACCACAAAAGTTCGGGTCCCCATTGACTTCCATTATGTTCGGAGTTCGGGTCGAACACCCGAACATCGCGGCCATGTTCGGCCTGTTCGGCCCGAACCCGAACATCTAGATGTTCGCCCAACACTAATGCTAGGTACACATTACACAATTTTCTGTTAGATTTACCTGCCAGATTGATTTGTTTCCAACACGTCCGATCGTAATTTCAATCCATTTTCCGATTGATTTCCATAGAAGTATTGAAAAAAAATCGATCTGGCAGGTAAATCTAACAGAAAATTGTATTGTGTTTACCAAGCATAAGATTACATTTACTTCCTTTCTTGTACACACCTTGTTTAATGCACAGTAATCTGCAGATCAGATCTGAAAGATTGAGAGATAAGTATCTTTCATCTGGTACTGAACATTTTTTTCTGCATGGGGAGAGCACTGAAACTGTCCATCCTCTACTGACCTATTCATTGTATTCATCTATTGTTATGTTAGTGATCTCCAGCTTAGATCATTCCTTCAATTTGCCTTTTGTTTATACTGTGGAATATTAATGAAATTAACACCTTGCTGGGTGGGTGGGAGTTTCAGTAAAGAGGTCTTGAAACTGTCCTTTCATAGGTCTGTAAATAGACATTTTATTGTTAACAATACGACATTTTCAACCAATCCAAAACCACTTCATTTTAGTAAATGGAGGAGAAGTGAATATAAAATGGGTCAGACCTCAGTCAGGCAGAAGGCTCACAGAGAGATCACAGGAATAAGGGGACCCAATACTACTTTCTACCAGGTAACTATAAACATACTGCTTTCCTGATCTGTAATATTGATTGTATTGTTATTTTGCTTTCTTTAAATCATGTTAATAAGTTAGATATTATACAGAAATGGCTTTTGCATGTGTGACTCATAACTGGATGACACATGTCTGATTTTATATTGTACAAAAGTAAACCTGTTAGAGGGGAAACACTGATGCTGCCGCCAGTGTTAGGTCTGGGCTATACAGAAAATATTTTTTTGCTTGTGATCAAGAGATTTAACTTCCTGCTGAAAGGTGTTTTTTTGTGTCAACTTTGTTTATTATTTATAAAGTTAATTGCAAATAAAATTGTCCATAAAGAGTGTATATGAAATCACAAGGGTAAAAAATAAGTTAATACAGATGACATAATGTTCACGTAAATTATCAGATGTAGCGCTATCATGCTAAGGTGATGTAACATTATAAAAGAGAGGTATAACAATCTAAAAGTTTTGAGGAGAGTGCATTATGCATATATTTAAAAGAAGTGTGTGTTTATTTGAGTGCCATTGTTCTGAATATCAGTCATGATACTGTAATATTATCTAAGTGTCAGTAATTTGTGTGCCACTATTGTCATCCCGTACCTCTTAACACTATTAAATCTAACCTTTTACTAACCTCTCATAAAACACTAACCTTCCTATAACTAAGCCTCAATGTAACATTCAGCCCCATCCCCTTACATTAACCCTGCTATAAGTGAGCCTAGTACTAATCTTTTAGCCAAGCTTTTCAACCAGTAATCCTACATGGCAGCCAATAACAGTACTCAGCTATATTTTATCAATAACAGTATTAGCTATACCTGCACTGCACTCAATCTGGAGTTTGGCGATATAACAACCCAGCACTGATTTTACACTCCTATGCCAATATGCATGCTATGCAAACAGGCAGAGATAAGCTGCCCAATTTAATTGCTTGGCACACTATAGTCACACATGTACACTGAGGTTTATAGCAGGGAGTGCTTTTAAAAATGAAGGAAATCTTGAGAATCCCCCTTGAGGACTTGAACAAGCCTATAGCCTGTTGGTAAAAGGCTCACAGCTGTCAGATAATAATCCCTACAGTAAGCAACAACTTCATAGGAATATTTATTTTTCAAGTGCCAACATATTCTGTGGCACTGTACAGAGTAGGAAAACAAACAAGGGATACATAATGATACAGACAATGATATATGTCAAATATGGACACTGGTATAAAGTACAGAACTGGTGATTACAATGGCAGATGTAACATGATTACAATAGCAGATGTAACATGAAGAATAAAATGTATAGCAGAGTGCAAGCTATTAAATGAATAACATTCCAAGACGCAAAAGGGTTATACAATTGTAACTGATATTCGTGTATACTTATTTTAACCTCCCTAGCATTCTGGACGAGCTCAGCTCGTCCAGCAAAAACTTGCTGAAAGTGTTTTGGACGAGCTGAGCTCGTCAATCCCGCCAGGGAGATTTCCTGTTTCTCTGCACCGTCTGCTGCAATTTTCCCTCATCAGAGGGATTCCCCAGGATGGCTAAATGTCTGACTGTATGCTGTGGATAGCGATCTGTGCTACCCCCAGCATACAGAACAAGCATCCAGCCACCCTGGGGAATCCCTGTGCAGCTGGCAGGGCAGAGAATGTGCTGCATGCAAGGATTCCCCCTTTGTGTGCGGACGGGTGTCTGCTCTATGCGGGCTGGTAGTGGCTGGCGGGGATCCCCTCTGTGCAGCAAGGGGGGGAGGGGTGTCCCCGTTTTATGCTGGCTGGTAGTGGCCGGCGGGGACCCCCCTTCTGTGCGGGGGGGGGATGTCCCCGTCCTTTGCAGGCTGTGGGTGGCCGGTGGGGACCCTCCTTCTGGGCAGGGGGGTGTCCCCGTCCTTTTGCAGGCTGTGGGTGGCCTTTAACTCCCCCCTCCCAACCCCCATGCAAGCCCCCCCCCTTCCCCCTGAATTCCTTCCCTCAGTGTGAATCCTGTTCTACTCACCCAGGCTGTCTCCAGCGGCGCCAGCAGAAACCCTTCTTTCTCTAACGCTGAAGTCCTGGCCTGTGACGTTACCGCTACGAGGCTCGGTGACGTCACCAAGTCTCGTAGCGGTAATTACACAGAGCATGAGACTTCGGGGATGGAGGAAGAACAGATTCTGCCACCGCCGCCACTGGAGACAACCTGGGTGAGTAGAACAGGACTCACACCGAGGGAAGGGGTTCAGGGGGAAGGGGGAGGGGCTTGCATGGGGGATGGGAGGGGGGAGGGAAAGGCCACCCACAGCCCACAAAGGACAGGGACACCCCCCCGCCCAGAAGGGGGGTCCCCACAGGCCCCCCACAGCCTGCAAAGGAAGGGGACACCCCCCCCGCCCGGCCACCCACAGCCTGCAAAGGACGGGGACACCCCCCCCCGACCAGAAGGGGGGTCCCCACCGGCCACTACCAGCCAGCATAGAATGGGGACACCCCACAACCCACTAAGGACGGGTCCCCCCTCCCTGCCCAGAAGGGGGGTCCCCACCGGCCGCACACAGCTTAAGGGAAGGTGTTGGGGGGGTAGCTTGGCACCCCATTACTGGCTACACTACACCTGGCACCCCATAACTGGCTACACTAAACCTGGCACCCTATACCTGGCACCCTATACCTGGCTACACACCTGGCTACCTATACATCTGCCTACACACCTGGCTACCCTGACATCTGGCTACATGTAGCTCCCTACACACCTGGCTACACATCTGGGTATTATACTCACCATTGGCGTGCTGATCCCTCGTCGCGTACCTCTGATAGCTTCCCCAGTGCCTTCTTCCATGTCCCTGTGCGGATTTTGCTTCTCCCTCAGCGATGACATGTCCCCCGGCGATCGGCGTTGATGACACCAGGGTCACACAGCGTCATCAACATCTTGCAGTAAACACTTTTTTTTTGTTGTTGAATTCAATGCAATAACCGGTATTGAATTCAATATTAAAAAAAAAAAATAATTGCAAAAAAAAAAAAAAAGTTTGAAAATTATTGGAAATTAATTGAACCACTTCTTGAACGGAAATCCTGGGGAAATAGAACGCCAGGGAGGTTAAATGTCACCTTTTTTCTACTAGTGTTCCCAAGCCACATGTATCATTTTTTCTCCTGTATATAAATTTGTGATGCATCCACTGATGCTATGTGGTAACTTTCCAAATATACTATTACAATAATGAAAGTTTTAGTCATAATCTTTGTATTTTGTTTCTTTATCTTTACAATGTTAGAATTGTTTTTTTTTCCTCTGGAAAGGAATTATAAATGTGTCTTTTATATCTGTTGTGTTGTTGACTTAAGGCAAAATTGTTTCTTTAGGCACACATCTAAGTAGTTTTTCATTTTCACTGTGTAATGGTTATCTTATTAGTAGATATTGTATCTGTTCTTTTATTCTGACTGTGAAGATGTTTCTCTTTAACTTAAAATAAACCATGTCCAAGGATTGAAATTCATCCCAATCAGTGGCTGATGCCCCCTTTCCCATGAGAAATCTTTATCTTTTCTCAAACGGATCATCAGGGGGCTCTGTATGGCTGACATTGGGCATGATTTACTAAAGGGTGCTAACACAGTTAGCACGCCTAAAAGCTTTGCACGTGCAAACTAGGGTGCTACGTAGTTTGCACGGGAAAGCTGTTACTGTTCGCGTGCTATTTTAGCGCACATAAAAGTTTGTGCGCATAAAGTTTTACGTGCACTACTTTGCATGCAAAATCAGCTGCTTCATGTGTAAAGTATGCTTATCACGCTACTTAGCACGTGAAGCAGCTGATTTTGCACGTGAAGTAGTGCCCATAAAACATTACGTGTGCAAAAGAGAAGAGTCATTTTGCACGTGATAAGCAGCTTTTCACTGGCGTGCTAACAGTTAGCATGCTTTTGTGAATCAAGCCCATTGTGTTGAAACCCCTCTCTGTGGGTGCCTTGTTGCATTGTGGGAAATAACAGCCGTTTCCAACTGCCAAAAATGCAAGCAGCATCTCCTTCCACTGAAATCACCTGCCAGCAGTAAAAAATGTCACCATATGATAAATGTCAGAATGTAAATCAGGGAGAGGAAAGATTTTACAATGGGCAAACACTGAATAAACCATTTATCCATAATTATTGTAAAAATTAAGCACTTATTTTATTTTCACTGGAGTTCCCCTTTAAAGGTACACTATCACGAAAAAAGTAGGCAGTTAAAATCTGACAGACCCGACAGGTTTTGGGCCAGTCCATCTCCCCATGGGGGATTCTCAGGATTTACTTTGTTTCAACAGCATTTCCGGAACAGCAGTTGCAAAGTCTACATGACAAAATAGTGTGCATGTGAGTAGAGAGGCTGGCTGGTATCTAACAATTTTGACAGTTAAACTGCTGTTCAGGAAATGCCGTTGAAAACAAAGAACACCCTTAGAATCCCCCATGAGGAGATGGACTATCCCAAAACCTGTGGGTTTTGTCAGATTTTAACTGCCTCCTTTTTTCATGATAGTAGATCCTTAAGTGATGAGGCAATTGTGGAATGCAATAGCTGTGATTTCTAAGGAACGTTAAAATGAGTTATTTCTGAATATAATGTCGTCATGAACAATATTTATCCTTTTAATCCTTCAAATTGCATTTTTCTGAGATGACAATTTTTCTGTTCAACTCTCGTTAATGACAATCTAATGAAAAACAAACAGCATTATAAGCTGTCCCATGCTAATTTCAAATGCCTGACATGATTATTCTATGAAGCATACTTTTGTAGAATATATATATATATATATATATATATATATATATATATATATATATATATATATATATATATACACTAGTAAAAATAAGTGCCCATTAAAAAACAGGTGCTAGGCCACGGCTGCTAACCAACCCCCCCCCCCTCCCCCGCCGGAATGCATCCCGCTTGCTCGTGCCCCACCGCTGTCCAAAGTATACAGTATGCATACAGTGAGATATTGTTTGCTTGGCAGTTGGAAAAGGCTATTATTTTCCACAATACAATGAGGTTTACAAACAGCAAACCGTCAGTTCTGGAATCACAGACACAGGAGGACGCAGAGACGCAGGGGGTTTATTATATAGGATATCTTACTATACTGTCAGAACTTCTCATAATATAGTAAAGTTAACATAATTATTTAATTGCAGGTGTGATACAAAAGCTGAATTCCTGCTCTACACCTAAAAGTATCTGTCAACAAAGTGGATATATATATATTTATGTTACAGGCAAAGTACGAGATCAGGCATTCTATAGAATGCCCAAAGGGATTAGGCAATGTACAAAATGTCTGTTTCATTACGTACTTTGCCTAGGCATTCTATAGAATGCCTGAAATCATTCAGGCAAAGTGTAGAATACCCGGTTCTCTATAGAATGCCTGCTTTTTTCCGCACTTTGACTGTAACAGCTGCATATCTATGCTGTCAGTGAGGCTAGTGATGATGGGTGCATGCATGCTGATATTTACTATTTGTGGAAATTGCTGCTGTGAAGGAGCCTTCAGGTGCTGCCAGGGGTAGCCCATTTGCAGGAAAGAGGAGAGAAAAGTTGAACATGTGCAGGAGAAAAATGGCAGTTGGGTTTTGGTAGTTGAGGCAGGGAACACACTTGTCTTTCAGTTTTCTGTGCAAGTTTTTCTGAACACCAAGTGTGTTTCTATGCAGGAAAACGTGCACGTTTTTTTCATAGCAGCTGATGTAATTGATAGAGAAAACTGACAAAATGTGCGGAGTCATCATGCAGAATGTCAGGTTTTTTTCTGCGCGCAAACAACATATTAAGTGTGAACTAGCCCATTGATTAACATGAGTTCTCAGTTTTTCTGTGCAGAAAATGCGCACGAAAACAGTCAAGTGTGTTCCCTGCCTCAAGGCTAGTGAGGGGAAGGGGCCTTAAAAGCCATAATGCAGCAAAAAATAAGTTTAGAGTCATGATACAATGCTCTACTGCAGCAAGAAATAAGCATGATTTTTGTCAAAGACTAAAGAAGAGACCAGCCATTGGTGAGGCTGACAAAGCAAAGCAGAGGCACAGACAAGAGAGCACTACTGAAAAACTAAAGTAAGGAAGAGAAAGAGAGCTGCAGACATAACGGGAGAGGAGAGAGACAAAGTACGTAACAAAAACAGACGTTTCGTACTTTACCTAAAATGGTCAGGCATTCTATAGAATGTATCATATGTGTATATATATATATATATATATATATATATATATATATATATATATGTATATATATATATGTATATATGTATATATATATATATATATATATATCTTATTATACTGTCAGAACTTCTCATAATAGTGTAAAAATAACATGTAATTATTTAATTGCAGGTGCGATAAAAAGCTGAATTCCTGCTCTACTCTGAAAATATCTGACAACAAACTGGATCTCCAGCAGCCCATGATGAGTCACAGAGGAGACAAGCCGCATCGCTGCTCAGAGTGTGAGAAAAGCTTCACTCGTCCATCAGAGCTTATTAGACACCAGAGGAGACACACCGGGGAGAAGCCATTTTCTTGTCCTGAATGTGAGAAATGTTTTAATTTGAAATCAAACTTGAAAAAACATCAGAGGATTCATACTGGAGAGAAACCTTTTTCCTGCTCTGAATGTCAGAAAAGCTTTGCTGTGAAATCAAGCCTCATAGTACACCAGAGGATTCATACAGGAGAGAGGAATTATTTGTGTTCAGAATGTGACAAATCTTTCACTCAAATGTCAAACCTTATACAACACCAGAAGATTCATACAGGAGAGAAGCCATTTTCTTGTCCCGAATGTGAGAAATGTTTTACTGTTAAAGCACACCTCATAGCACACCAGAGGATTCATACTGGAGAGAGGAATTATTTGTGCTCAGAATGTGACAAATCTTTCACTCAAATGTCAGACCTTATACAACACCAGAAGATCCATACAGGAAAGAAGCAATTTTCCTGCTCTGAATGCCAGAAATGTTTTACCAGTGAATCAACCCTCATAGCTCACCAGAGGATTCACACTGGAGAGAAGCCGTTTTCTTGCTCTGAATGTGAGAAGTCCTTCAGCACTCAAAAAATCTTCAACATTCATATCCGGATTCACACAGGAGAAAAACCATATAAATGTACAGAATGTGACAAATGCTTCACACAGAAGGTACAACTTACTCGGCATCAGAGAACTCACACAGGAGAAAAGCCATTTAGTTGCTCAGAATGTGGCAAAAGTTTCTCACGCCAGTCATCTTTGAGAAGTCATCAGAAGATACATGAGTGAGTGGATGTGAGCCTGTAAACTAATTTTAATTAAAAGTTTCTTTTAAATATGCATTTCAGAAGCTTATATAGCTTCAGAGACCATGTACAGTATACACAGAAAGTAAATGTTTTTTGGTGATTTATTACAAAAAACTGCAGAGGAGGTGAACTTTGATCAGCTACTACACTAAAACCTAACTGATTTCCTAATATACTTTTAAATTTTTGTGCAATAGACAGTAATTCTATAAGGATATCCATCTAATCAGTGTTTTATTTACTGTTAAAGGACCTTTATCATCAAAAAAAAAATGAAATCCATGTGTATGCATATTTTTTTCAAAGTGTAAAATACGTTTAGAAATCTTTTTTCCTGCCACTGTAACTTGCAGTAGTTTGTAAAAATCTAACAGATATGATAGAGGATCCATCTCCTCATAATGGTATCTTATGTTTTTCAAAAGCACTAACTGGATGGCAGGTGCTCAGGTAGGTAGGCTGGTCAGCATCTATGCGTATCTCCTTTCCAGTGAATGCTTTTGTAAAGAATAAAAGAGATAATGAGAATTCCACATGAGGAGATAAAATATTTCAAAACTTGTCAGATTTATACCTACTGTTAGCGATAGCTATTGTACTTCTAATAAGTTTTTGTTTTTTTTCGCTGCGATAGTGGTCCTTTAACCTCCCTGGCATTCAGTTTCTGGTGCATTTCTGTGCATAAAGTGATCCAATTTATTTTCATAATCCCTTCTGTCCCCTTCTGTCTCCAGTGTGTCCCCTTCTGTCTCCCATGTATCCTCCTGCAACCCCCATTTATCCTTCCACTCCCCCCCCCCCAAGGTGTACTATGCAAAGCAGCAACTTGACTCACCTAATCAACAGCTTCACCTGCAATCTGCTGCAGCCGGCACTAGAGGTGCAGTGAAGGAAAGGAGAGGTCTGTGATTGCCAATGTAGCCGTTGATTAGGTGCGCCATGTTGCTGCTTCTCATAGTACATAGGAGGACACATGGGGGGAAGGTGGAGGGTAAATACGGGTGGGCAGAGGAGGACAAACGAGGGTAGAGGAGGGCTCCTGGGCTGTATGCCTGGCACTGCATTGGGTATACCACTTTCAGCCCATTTTTCTTGCCCTGCACAGAGTCAAGCATCTCGCCCAGGAGGTTAAGTTTATGATCTGTAAATGTATCTTACAATCGGTTACTTTGCATTCATTGAACGTGATTATCTATGATTTCTATATGTGCACAGAGGTGTGTTGTTTAAGAAAATGATGTCAATTTAAAGTTGATTTCTTTTCATCTTTATCTGCTTATTGATTGATGTGTTAATGTGTTTCAAGTTTAATTCAATAAAACCTTAAATTTCTTTAGTATTTTGCTTTGCTGAAAATATTGTTTGCATCGTTATTCTATGAAGTGGGCCTTTACACTGATTGCCAAAGCAATTAAAAAATACCAAAACAGGGCTCACCAAACTGGTTTATCCCATATATTCAATCAACAGAGCGTACAAAAATGTTTTGAGACAGAAGACTGAGCATCTGAGGAAGGGAGAGCGGCCCACACCCTTGTGCCAGTCTTCCTGTACATTCTTTTGATTTAATAATTGTGATAGCTCCAGTTTTTTGTTTTTTCACTGGTATATTTGGGTGTGGTGGTACAAGGGCACCGCTTGGCCCAGGAGAATCAAGCAGGTGCTCACCCACAGCAGGTGAAGAAGGTCATTTTGGTGCCCGCACTGCCCCGCGCAGCACCTAACCTGGGCACCACCATAGACATAATGTTATGCAAGGGTAATACAGGGATCTGGGAATCACTGCATCTCAAATTACTTCTCCCTCCGAGTTGCTACGACTCAGAGGAGGAATAGTAATGACCACGGCCTGGAATTTGTGCAGTAGCAGGGTGCTCTGAGAAGACTTGGTGATGGGGAAACGCCATGTATGCCACAGCAGAGGCCTCCTATGCTGCCAGGGCTGCCCTGTTTGGTATCTGGGTGGTGAGGTACAGGAGCATTGCTTGGCCACACCCACAGCAGGGGCCTCCCATGCTGCCTCCTGCCAGGGCTTCCCTGTCTGTTACTTGTATGGCTGCTGCTGCCTCCCCTTCATTCATACACAGACCTCAGATCAGTGGTAATGTAAACAGGAAAGACTGTCACAGTGACCACTGCAGTTGTGGAAGTGAGGTCATTGCTCATTTCCTGCATTTGAAGTGTGCCACATGGTTACTTTGTGCTGATCTGCAGGTCTTCAAGTGTTGGCGATAGGCAGATTTCAGGAAGCTAGATACACCCACTTACCCACTGACACCAATGCCCTATATGGGGGGGTTGGTGGAAAGACACCTTGGGCAACCTATACTGGGAGTGGCTATATAAACTTGAGAGACACCTTGTCTAAGTATACTGGAGGCTACTGTCTTTGCTGGGGGTTCAATTTTGACTACCTACCTATACTGAAGGGGAGGGGGCACCTTTGGCTGCCTATTATTAAAGGAGAAGGGCCTCTGACTAGCAGGGGGAGGAGGGCCATATATTGTTTGCTACTATATGATGTGTCCATGTTCCAGGTGCATCTTGTAGACGTTCTCCCTAAATTATTGTGTCTTCCTGTGTCCCCTATGTGTCCTCCCGTGTCCCCATGTGTCTTCTTCTGTCCCTATGTGTCCCATTCTGTCCCCAGTGTGTCCCTTTCTGTACCAGAGTGACCTCTTCTGTTCCCAGTGTGTCCCATTTGTCTCCAACTCTCCTTGTGTCTCCACTCTTCCTCCCCCCATCTCCGCTCTTCCCCGTGTCTCTGCTCCCCTGTATATAATTACCTCTGTCGGTGATCACAGACTTCTTTTCTCCTTCACAGCTCCACTAACGATGGCTTCTTCTGATAAAGCGATCAGCAGAAGCCAACACTAGGGGAGCTGTGCAGGTCTGCGATCACAGAGGGAGCCATGGATTAGGTGAGACACGCTCCTGACACTGCTAATTATATACGGGGAGTGGAGACACGGAGAGATAGAGACACACGGGGGGGCATTACAGGGAGTCCATGATGTTGCGGCGGGTCGGCGGTCCCTATCAGCAGGCGTTCCATAGGATGGTGTTTCCCTGAATTTGGCATATAAGAAGCAGGGACTTTTTGTCACCATTTTGGGGGAGAAAAAGTGTCTTATATGCTAAAAAATACGGTACATGTGTGTGAAAAATATTTTATTGGCATACTAACAAAACATGAATCGCAACACATTGGTCATGTAAAGGCGTTACAATTTGGTTCCATGCCTTTTGAAAAATAAACAGTTCATTACATTTTTGTATAGCTGTAGTTAGTGTAGGTTATCATAACAGACAATTTGTGTCTATAATGAGTAAAATAAAAAAATACAAATATAACTATAATAGTAACCTCCATAGTGTTATCAGACTCGTCATACATGCTCATGATATATTGACTATGCACCCAGTTCTTCATTTTGACTCCTAGAACATCAAAAAACATCACTTATCAGTTTTTCTAATCTGGCTAAGCTTTAAGACTCATTTTAAACATATCATAACCATTGTTCCCCTCCTATAAGAAAAGTATTGGCTGTTCCTTGTGAGAGAGAAAATTGTTTTTTCGTGTTCACAGCTTGTATTCATTATTTGGATCACTTCTGAAATAGTCAATGTTGTTTTAACCTTCCATTTTCTGGAAATAGATATTTTAGCTGCGGCATAATTGTATAGTTACATTTTGGGAGTGCAATGGAAGGAAAGGCACACCTATATTAACCTCCCTGGCGGTCTACTAGAAACCGCCAGGGGGCAGCGCAGCACTATTTTTAAATTTTTTTTAAAATCATGTATATTTATTATTTATAATGATTTAATAGTAATGTATATTGATATTGGCATACTGATGTAACTATAGTGCATAGCACATACATGTGAAAGTCTGACCCGTCGCCCAAATGTGGCCCTCAGAACCATTAAATGTGTCCATCAAGTGGTTTTTATGCTTGTCATTATGTTTGGCCCTCTCTAGTCCACCTGGGAAGCTATTATGAATGAAAGCCTTTTATAAGATACCTTTGACGTCACTTTCTTAAATCTACTTAAAAGATTGTTGGTTTGATGACACAACTTCCTTTTTTCTATTGGCCATTAACATTGACGTTTCTTCCGTTTTCCTTAACGAATACATCATTTGGAATATGTAGATTGCCACGTCACTTCCGTATCATTCGTTCGCTAATGATCGTATCGTTTTCACCTTTTCATCAACCTTTTCACAACCATTTTATGAATCCTCATTAAACAATCGTTCGTTGTTCGGCACGAACGATCGTTGTCGTATGTGTGTACGTAGCTTAAAGAGACACTGAAGCGAAAAAAAATATATGATATAATGAATTGGTTGTGTACTATGAATAATTACTAGAAGATTAGCAGCAAAGAAAATATTCTCATATTTTTATTTTCAGGTATATAGTGTTTTTTCTAACATTGCATCACTCTATAATATGTACAGATTACACAACACTCAGCATTCAAAAAGAGTCTTTCAGAGCAGTCTGTGAAGTAATTAACTCTCCTCTAACAGAGGAAAAGTAAACAGTTAAATTACAGTTGAGATAATAAAAATCAGATAACAGCCCTCTCCACGTTAGTCGGAGAGCTTAATAGCTTTTTTGCATAGAGATAACAACTGAAGTTTCTCAACTCTTATGCTGGGAATACACGGTTCGTTTTTGCCTTCGTTTAAACCTTCGATTCGTTCGGTAAACGAATCGAGTGTTGAAAACGTATGTGAAAATAGTCATAATCTCATTATAGTTTCGATTAATAGACCCCAAAAACGAACGACTAGTGATCGAACATGTTTGATATTATCTCTCTTTATCCATCTAATCGAGCCATTGGTAGGCTTGATGGCTGTTCAGATCGATTGTATATTCGTTTATGCTAGTCCGTCCCTGTAAAAAGGGATTTTCGTTTCGTTTCTTTGCAGCCTTCGATCATTGGAAAAACGAAACCATCAGAATCGGAAAAAAAAACGAAACCGTGGGTGGTGATATTAACTGTATGACCGATTATTTCGGGATCGAAAAGGACAAAAGGCACAATCGAAACGAAGGTTTAAACGAAGGCAAAAACGAACCGTGTATTCCCAGCATTACTGTACTGGAAACAATTAGACTGATGTATCTGATCTTAATGTTTTTTTTCTTAGCTGTACTACACATACAAATCATAATATCATCATTTTTTTTTTCGCTTCAGTGTCTCTTTAAGGCTTAGCTGTTCCTGAAATGTAAATCTACCTGTTACTTTGCATGAGCTATACATAAATTAAATGCAGAGTGTTCTATTTTCAATTTCCAGAAAATGTTTGCCAAAGTATCTAGTATTTTTGTGTTTTTGTGTTTATCACAAAAACACAAAAAAATAGTTAGATAACCGTACAAAAAAGCCTGAGAGTTCAGAAAATGATCTTTTTAAATGCACATTTTTTACCATGAAAAAAATCCATATTTTTTTTCCTCAAAAATTTGCAAAAAATACAAAAAAAAACCCCAAAATTTATTTTTGATTGCATTTTTACTAAAAAAAAACAATTTAACCCAATGTTTGCAAAAATTAATGCGAAAAAGAATATTGGTATTTTCACTCATCAATGATGGCATTAGACACAGCTTTCCAGTGGAGAAAGGAGGAGGAGTTTGTAGCTCTTAAGGTCCATACACACGCCGGACTGCAGGCAACGACGGGTCCGTCGTCACCTCCTGCTGGGTGGGCGTTCCAGCGACAGTCCGGCGTATGTACAGTCTGTCAGCGGACTGATACGGCTGTTTCTGAGCGATCCACTGAGCGATCCACAGTTTACTTGCAGGTGTTGTTTCTCCAAACAAGTTCAGGGGAAGCGTGTATGTAAAATAGACATTCATCACATACTGGGGAACTGTAGTGTCTGAATGGATCCTTAGTGAATGTAAATAAACAAGGCATTTGTATGTGATGATGTAGAGCTCTCTCTTGGAGTGAATTCTTATGAAAGCCAGTGTTTGGTCAGTACCCCCTGAGCTGAGTCACATACTATTTGTTTATGTTGTATAAATATTCCTTTTCTAGCAAATACCTTAAGTTCTGAATTTGGGTTCCAAATTATTTTATAAAAATAATGTTTACATTGATTTTATGAGCAACCGAGCAGCTCGGGGTCACCCAAACCACTAGGAAAGTATAGAGGTCTAAAGCCCCATCTACACAATACAATTCTACATTTCGATCAGATCGAATTCGATTGATTGATTAAATCCGACCAATCAGGATTCGATTTGATTGGTAGTGTGATCGATTTGACATTGTTTTGCATTGATATTCGACCACCATACTGATTGGATCAAATCAAATCCCGATCGGACATGTTGGATTTAATCGATTAATCAAATTTGATCCGATCAAATCACATGCAGAATTGTATAATGTAGATGGGGCTTAAAAGAGACTGAAAAGCACTACTACTAAAAAGCAATGCTAAGTGTAGTTTGCCTTCTTAAAACAGAAGGAAACTTCAGGGGCATAAAGAGATAATTTTCTTATGCAGCAGTGGTGCATTGTGGGTAACCACAAATATTCACTTATAGCTGAATTATTGCAAGTTTCCTTCTGTTTTAAGAAGTCAAATCACACCAAGCATTGTAATTACGCTGTGCTTACATGTTCAGCAGTTTTTTAGACAGTTTATAGTCATGGGACTAAGTGCCCCTTAGAGGACCTCAAAAGCTAATCATTATAATAGCCACTGCCTAATAGCTCAATGTCCAATTCACTTGGGGAGGGAACAGTTCACTTATCTATACCTTCTTGGGGATGTGAGAGGGAAGTGTGTTCAAAAATCCATACTACAAATGGAGAACATACAAACCCTATGCAGATACTGCCCCACCCCAGATTTGAGCCTGGAACCTCAGCACTGTAATGCAAGAGAGCTATCTGCTATGCTTCTATATGCATATGTTCCTTTTTATATGAATAATTACCTTTCCACTCTCTTATCACTATGTAGAATGATTGCATAATAATAATAAAGTGTTGATGTGAAGTCAACATAATAATGCTCAATATAATGATATGTGTCTATTTATTATAATAAGAAAACTACGAACAGGTAGAGATGTTGCGAACATAGAATTTTCCGTTCGCGAATGGTAAACGCCAACTTCCGCAAATGTTCATGAACAGGCAAATCTAGCGAACTGCCATAGACTTTAATGGGCAGGCAAATTTTAAAACCTACAAAGACTGTTTCTGGCCACAAAAGTGATGAAAAAGTTTTTTCAAGGGGTCTAACACCTGAATAGGGGCATGCCGGAGGGGGATCCATGCCAAAAGTCCCACCAAAAATTACGGAGCTGACGCAAAGTCGGTTTTTAATCCCTAAAGGGCAGAAATCACATTATGTACAGCTCTGGGTTTCAGTGGGCTGTGGAGTGTCACAGACAGAGAAATGCAATATTACTATCAGAATACAGTGAAATAATAATGCATTGGAGTGATTCTGTGCCTGCTACTTAATGAGGCAACAGCACAGCAGTAGTGCGCACACAGCTCTGGGTTTCATTGGGCTGTGAAGTGTCACACACACAAAAAACACTGGAGACCGATGTGCGCTAGCCTCAACAGGGCTGTTTTGGATGCTTTCACAACAAGTGAGGAACAAGAACACAGGCCTAGCTAATACTTTCCCTACCTATCTGCAGCAAGTAGCCAGCCCAAGTAGCCAGCCAGCAGAGAACTGATCCAATATGGCCACCGCAACTGCTTTTTGGGGGTCCAGGAGGGGGTGCTAGCTGATTGGCTGCCATGTGTCTGATAACTGTGAGGTAAGGGGTCAAAATTTAGGTCAATAATAATGTATAGGGGGGGGGGGAATTAAAAACGCTAAATGTTCGCTGTTCGGCGCAAATGCAAACAGCGGATGTTCGCAGCATATTGCTCACCGGTTAGGAGAGGCACTTATCAGCACAGAGGTGTAGTGATTATTGTTCTTGCCTTGCAGCACTTTTCCAGCCTAGATACATTGTCTGTATGTTCTCCACATGTTTGTGTTGGTCATCTCTGGGACCACAGTTTTTCTCTCACATCCCAAAACATGATGGTAGGAAGAGTAAAATGTGACAATGGGAGGGATTACATTGGGTGCTCTTCTGATGGGCAGCTAGTGACATGATTCTGTGCACTGTAACTGTATTGATTATCTCAGTACATTGTTGCCTGTTGGGGGTCTATTAGTAAGTGAGCAATCAGTCAGTGATGTCTTGGAAGCACCAAAATAGGAAAACATAAGATTCTCAGAGACTTAGAGAAAAGTAATATCCTTGTGGTTAGATGACATGGCCATGGGCCTCTACGGCTAACTGATTCCTTTGGGGAGTGATGGCTAACTTATCTGGTCCAGTCACATATTTATTTATTTATTTATTGTATTTATAAAGCACCAACATATTACGCAGCACTGGAGTGATACTGACGTGCAAATCACCAGGAGCCTCATGCCAGCCATGGTAGACAGGTTCCAGAATGCACAGTGCATTGTAGTGTGCTATGTATGGGCTTTCTACCTGCAGAGCAGTCAGAGGACCAATGACTAAAGCCTTGTGGACATCTGGACTGAACATGGTGGCCTGTTCTGATTTCTTTTAGATTATGTGAATGGTTGTGTGTGAGTTTGCTGTTTATTTCTTTCTATAGAATTTTCAAGTATGTAAAAGATACACCTCAAATTAAAGCTGCCATTTACTCCTTTAAGGAATGTCTGTGTCTATTCTGCTGCTCTTTCTGGCTTCAGACATTCAGCATATGCTTAGTTCGTTCAACTTTTAGTCAGAACACCTGATCTGTTGTGGCATAAATCATTAATGGCAGAAAACCAAAAATACAACCACACAAGTATTGTTTAAAAAGAAATATGGCTGCTTCCATATCTCTATCCATACAATGTCATTTTAAAGTGGACATGAACTCTTTCACAGGACAGAAGGAAAACATGGAGAAATGCGCCCTGCATGTATGTAGAGAGTTTAGCTTCATCTGTGACTGATCAACTGTAATTTGATCTCTCAGCGGTGTCAGCTGGCTGCCGTGACAAGCTAATTTGCAGCTAATTTGTAAACGCAGGATGTTAACCCTATGTCTCCTTTCATGAAAGCAGGAAGTAGGCACACTGCAGATTTGTTGCAGGATTTGTATCAGCTGTAACACAGACATGTCTTATTAAAGGTTATTGTGCTGTTGCTTATCTTCTAGAGCAGAGAGCAAGTTTTGAGTTCAGGCGCGCTAATGTATGTGCTGCAGACATTTTTGTGTCAGATCTCACAAGACACCTTTAGGGGTCTTTTTGATCCCATACCTACATAGTTTTGCAGGCCCGGATTTACCTCACAGAAGCCTATAGGCACAGATCTCCTGGCACCTTACATTTCCCCCTCTATGAACCTACAAACCCTCGCCCAACTGACTGCAGCGCAAGTGTGCTGGCTGGCCCAGATATCACTTCTCTCTTACTTCTTTTGCCTGTCATAGATAACAACAGGTGCCCCTAAGTATTAAGTAACCAGAAGTACCATCAGTGTAAAGTAGCTAGAGGTGCCCCCAAGCATTAGGTAGCTAGAGGAGCCCCTGCATGGAGGGAGATTTCATCAGTAGAATGTAGAGAGCTGGGTGTTTTGTAGAGAGCTGGGTGTTTTGTAGTATGAGTGTTTTTGTTGCTTAATATTTTATATTGTTTTGGATATTCTGTGATAACAACTGAAAATCAATACCTAGTGTTACGGCACATGACCTTGTAGCTGTGTCCAAGTCAATCTGATTATAATGATCTAGTGTGCCAAGAGCAGGAATCTTATATATATATATATATATATATATATATATATATATATATATATATATATATATATATATATATATATATATATATATATATATATATATATATATATATATATATATATATATTAGAAAGGTCAGTTTGAGTGTTTAATATTTCATATTATTTTGGATGTTCTGTGATAACAACTAACAATGAATGCCTAGTGTTACGGCACATGTAATTAAATGGAAATTCCACTTTTGTTAAAAACAAACATATAAATAACTAAATATTTGCAATAAACACAGATCACTCCTGCACAAATCATTTTGCAATTTTATTTTAACACATTTTTTAGAACCATCAGTGACCATAAGCTGAAAATATTCTTTAGTGGAGCCTCAGCTGCAATACGCTCTGTACTCTATTTAAAGGAGCTGTTATGATGAGACCCTCCAGAAAATTCCTTCTTGCCACAAAAGCAATTAGCAAATGTTTGTTCAACACCTAAAAACAAAATATATTAAGCTGAAACAATGCCTGCCTTTACTATATGGAGATAACCTGAGCACAGTTTTTCCTCAACAAACTTAGAATGTGTCACATTAATCTATGTAATACACAGAGACCATCCAAAAATGTTCAGTTTTCCTCAACAAAAGTTGAATTGCCCTTGTCATTTCCAGAGAAAGCCAAAAGAAAGCCAAAAGTCTTCTGTGCAAACTATACTCATCAAGAGGGATATGTGGGATGCTTTAGCACTACAGTAATGATTATAAAGCAGTAAAAGATACTGCAGAATATTGATGAGTCTGAATAACCAATAGCAAAACTATCTGCCTTTTCAAGATGCAAAAAGCTGGGTACACACATGAGATAAAAGTATTTGGAAAATAAAAGATCAAAGGCCAATTTTACCACCTCCATGTAGCAGGAGAGCCATACCTACACAGTCTATTCTTCAGCTGGGTACACCGTTCAGATAACAATCTGAGAAATTAATCTAACACATAGGTTTGAACGTTTGAAAGACTGATCATTCTAAAGATTTCTCTTTACTAATCTGATGCTAGGTACACATTACACAATTTTCTGTTAGATTTACCTGCCAGATTGATTTTTTTCCAACACGTCCGATCTTAATTTCAATCCATTTTCCGATTGATTTCCATAGAAGTATTGAAAAAAAATCGATCTGGCAGGTAAATCTAACAGAAAATTGTATCGTGTTTACCAAGCATAAGATTACATTTTATTTACTTCCTTTCTTGTACACACCTTGTTTAATGCACAGTAATCTGCAGATCAGATCTGAAAGATTGAGAGATAAGTATCTTTCATCTGGTACTGAACATTTTTTTCTGCATGGGGAGAGCACTGAAACTGTCCATCCTCTACTGACCTATTCATTGTATTCATCTATTGTTATGTTAGTGATCTCCAGCTTAGATCATTCCTTCAATTTGCCTTTTGTTTATACTGTGGAATGTTAATGAAATTAACACCTTGCTGGGTGGGTGGGAGTTTCAGTAAAGAGGTCTTGAAACTGTCCTTTCATAGGTCTGTAAATAGACATTTTGTTGTTAACAATACGACATTTTCAACCAATCCAAAACCACTTCATTTTAGTAAATGGAGGAGAAGTGAATATAAAATGGGTCAGACCTCAGTCAGGCAGAAGGCTCACAGAGAGATCACAGGAATAAGGGGACCCAATACTACTTTCTACCAGGTAACTATAAACCTACTGATTTCCTGATCTGTAATATTGATTGTATTGTTATTTTGCTTTCTTTAAATCATGTTAATAAGTTAGATATTATACAGAAATGGCTTTTGCATGTGTGACTCATAACTGGATGACACATGTCTGATTTTATATTGTACAAAAGTAAACCTGTTAGAGGGGAAACACTGATGCTGCCAGTGTTAGGCCTGGGCTATACAGAAAATATTTTTTTGCTTGTGATCAAGAGATTTAACTTCTTGCTGAAAGGTGTTTTTTGTGTCAACTTTGTTTATTATTTATAAAGTTAATTGCAAATAAAATTGTCCATAAAGAGTGTATATGAAATCACAAGTGTAAAAAATATGTTAATACAGATGACATAATGTTCACGTAAATTATCAGATGTAGCGCTATCATGCTAAGGTGATGTAACATTATAAAAGAGAGGTATAACAATCTAAAAGTTTTGAGGAGAGTGCATTATGCATATATTTAAAAGAAGTGTGTGTTTATTTGAGTGCCATTGTTCTGAATATCAGTCATGATACTGTAATATTATCTAAGTGTCAGTAATTTGTGTGCCACTATTGTCATCACTTAATCACCTCTAACACATCCCAATATTAAATTAACCCGTACCTCTTAACACTATCAAATCTAACCTTTTACTAACCTCTCATAAAACACTAACCTTCCTATAACTAAGCCTCAATGTAACATTCAGCCCCATTCCCTAACATTAACCCTGCTATAAGTGAGCCTAGTACTAATCTTTTAGCCAAGTTTTTTTAACCAGTAATCCTACATGGCAGCAAATAACAGTACTCAGCTATATTTTATCAATAACAGTATTAGCTATACCTGCACTGCACTCAATCTGGAGTTTGGCGATATAACAACCCAGCTCTGATTTTACACTCCTATGCAATTATGCATGCTATGCAAACAGGCAGAGATAAGCTACCCAATTTAATTGCTTGGCACACTATAGTCACACATGTACACTGAGGTTTATAGCAGGGAGTGCTTTTATAAATGAAGGAAATCTTGAGAATCCCCCTTGAGGACTTGAACAAGCCTATAGCCTGTTGGTAAAAGGCTCACAGCTGTCACATAATAATCCCTACAGTAAGCAACAACTTCATAGGAGTATTTATTTTTCAAGTGCCAACATATTCTGTGGCACTGTACAGAGTAAGAAAACAAACAAGGGATACATAATGATACAGACAATGATATACGTCAAATATGGACACTGGTATAACTATAAAGTACCGAACTGGTGATTACAATAGCAGATGTAACATGATTACAATAGCAGATGTAACATGAAGAATACAATGTATAGCAGAGTGCACACTATTAAATGAATAACATTCCAAGACGCTAAAGGGTTATACAATTGTAACTGATATTCGTGTATACTTATTTTAACCTCCCTAGCGTTCTGGACGAGCTCAGCTCGTCCAGCAAAAACTTGCTGAAAGTGTTTTGGACGAGCTGAGCTTGTCAATCCCGCCAGGGAGATTTCCTGTTTCTCTGCACCGCCCGCTGCAATTTTCCCTCATCAGAGGGATTCCCCAGGATGGCTGGATGTCTGACTGTATGCTGTGGATAGCGATCTGTGCTACCCCCAGCATACAGAACAAGCATCCAGCCACCCTGGGGAATCCCTGTGCAGCTGGCGGGGCAGAGAATGTGCTGCGTGCAAGGATTCCCCCTTTGTGTGCGGACGGGTGTCTGCTCTATGCGGGCTGGTAGTGGCCGGCGGGGATCCCCTCTGTGCAGCAAGGGGGGGAGGGGTGTCCCCGTTTTATGGTGGCTGGTAGTGGCCGGCGGGGACCCCCCTTCTGTGCGGGGGGGGGGGGGGTGTCGTCCCCGTCCTTTGCAGGCTGTGGGTGGCCGGTGGGGACCCTCCTTCTGGGCAGGGGGGGGTGTCCCCGTCCTTTTGCAGGCTGTGGGTGGCCTTTCCCTCCCCCCTCCCAACCCCCATGCAAGCCCCCCCCCCTTCCTCCTGAATTCCTTCCCTCGGTGTGAATCCTGTTCTACTCACCCAGGCTGTCTCCAGCAGCGCCAGCAGAAACCCTTCTTTCTTTAACGCCGAAGTCCTGGCCTGTGACGTTACCGCTACGAGGCTCGGTGACATCACCAAGTCTCGTAGCGGTAATTACACAGAGCATGAGACTTCGGGGATGGAGGAAGAAGGGATTCTGCCACCGCCGCCGCTGGAGACAACCTGGGTGAGTAGAACAGGACTCACACCGAGGGAAGGGGTTCAGGGGGAAGGGGAGGGGCTTGCATGGGGGATGGGAGGGGGAAGGGAAAGGCCACCCACAGCCCGCAAAGGACGGGGACACCCCCCCGCCCAGAAGGGGGTCCCTACAGGCCCCCCACAGCCTGCAAAGGACGGGGACACCCCCCCGCCCAGCCACCCACAGCCTGCAAAGGACGGGGAAACCCCTTCTCCAACCAGAAGGGGGGTCCCCACCGGCCACTACCAGCCAGCATAGAATGGGGACACCCCACAGCCCGCTAAGGACGGGTCCCCCTCTCCCTGCCCAGAAGGGGGGTCCCCACCGGCCGCACACAGCTTAAGGGAAGGTGTTGGAAGGGGGGGGGGGTAGCTTGGCACCCCATTACTGGCTACACTACACCTGGCACCCCATAACTGGCTACACTAAACCTGGCACCCTATACCTGGCACCCTATACCTGGCTACACACCTGGCTACCTATACATCTGCCTACACACCTGGCTACCCTGACATCTGGCTACATGTAGCTCCCTACACACCTGGCTACACATCTGGGTATTATACTCACCATTGGCGTGCTGATCCCTCGTCGCGTACCTCTAATAGCTTCCCCAGTGCCTTCTTCCATGTTCCTGTGCGGATTTTGCTTCTCCCTCAGCGATGACATGTCCCCCGGCGATCGGCATTGATGACACCAGGGTCACACAGCGTCATCAACATCTTGCAGTAAACACTTTTTTTTGTTGTTGAATTCAATGCAATAACCGGTATTGAATTCAATATTAAAAAAAAAATAATTGCAAAAAAAAAAAAGGTTGAAAATTATTGGAAATTAATTGAACCACTTCTTGAATGGAAATCCTGGGGAAATAGAACGCCAGGGAGGTTAAATGTCACCTTTTTTCTACTAGTGTACCCAAGCCACATGTATCATTTTTTTTCCTGTATATAAATTTGTGATGCATCCACTGATGCTATGTGGTAACTTTCCAAATATACTATTACAATAATGAAAGTTTTAGTCATAATCTTTGTATTTTGTTTCTTTATCTTTACAATGTTAGAATTGTTTTTTTTTCCTCTGGAAAGGAATTATAAATGTGTCTTTTATATCTGTTGTGTTGTTGACTTAAGGCAAAATTGTTTCTTTAGGCACACATCTAAGTAGTTTTTCATTTCCACTGTGCAATGGTTATCTTATTAGGAGATATTGTATCTGTTCTTGTATTCTGACTGTGAAGATGTTTCTCTTTAACTTAAAATAAACCATGTCCAAGGATTGAAATTCATCCCAATCAGTGGCTGATGCCCCCTTTCCCATGAGAAATCTTTATCTTTTCTCAAACGGATCATCAGGGGGCTCTGTATGGCTGACATTGGGCTTGATTCACTAAAGGGTGCTAACACAGTTAGCACGCCTAAAAGCTTTGCACGTGCAAACTAGGGTGCTACGTAGTTTGCACGGGAAAGCTGTTACTGTTCGCGTGCTATCTTAGCGCACATAAAAGTTTGTGCGCATAAAGTTTTACGTGCACTACTTTGCATGCAAAATCAGCTGCTTCACGTGTAAAGTATGCTTATCACGCTACTTAGCACGTGAAGCAGCTGATTTTGCACGTGAAGTAGTGCCCGTAAAACATTACGCGTGCAAAAGAGAAGAGTCATTTTGCACGTGATAAGCAGCTTTTCACTGGCGTGCTAACAGTTAGCATGCTTTTGTGAATCAAGCCCATTGTGTTGAAACCCCTCTCTGTGGGTGCCTTGTTGCATTGTGGGAAATAACAGCCGTTTCCAACTGCCAAAAATGCAAGCAGCATCTCCTTCCACTGAAATCACCTGCCAGCAGTAAAAAATGTCACCATATGATAAATGTCAGAATGTAAATCAGGGAGAGGAAAGATTTTACAATGGGCAAACACTGAATAAACCATTTATCCATAATTATTGTAAAAATTAAGCACTTATTTTATTTTCACTGGAGTTCCCCTTTAAAGGTACACTATCACGAAAAAAGTAGGCAGTTAAAATCTGACAGACCCGACAGGTTTTGGGCCAGTCCATCTCCCCATGGGGGATTCTCAGGATTTACTTTGTTTCAACAGCATTTCCGGAACAGCAGTTGCAAAGTCTACATGACAAAATAGTGTGCATGTGAGTAGAGAGGCTGGCTGGTATCTAACAATTTTGACAGTTAAACTGCTGTTCAGGAAATGCCGTTGAAAACAAAGAACACCCTTAGAATCCCCCATGAGGAGATGGACTATCCCAAAACCTGTGGGTTTTGTCAGATTTTAACTGCCTCCTTTTTTCATGATAGTAGATCCTTAAGTGATGAGGCAATTGTGGAATGCAATAGCTGTGATTTCTAAGGAACGTTAAAATGAGTTATTTCTGAATATAATGTCGTCATGAACAATATTTATTTGGAGCAAATCCTTCAAATTGCATTTTTCTGAGATGACAATTTTTCTGTTCAACTCTCGTTAATGACAATCTAATGAAAAACAAACAGCATTATAAGCTGTCCCATGCTAATTTCAAATGCCTGACATGATTATTCTATGAAGCATACTTTTGTATATATATATATATATATATATATATATATATATATATATATATATATATATATATATACACTAGTAAAAATAAGTGCCCATTAAAAAACAGGTGCTAGGCCACGGCTGCTAACCAACCCCCCCCCCCCTCCCCCGCCGGAATGCATCCCGCTTGCTCGTGCCCAACCGCTGTCCAAAGTATACAGTATGCATACAGTGAGATATTGTTTTAACAACTAGGCTGCGCTGTCCACAGTGAACAATACAATTACTATAGTGAATATCAGAATACAGACACAATACGGTTTTGTCCTTGTAATGTCCCCAGACTTATAATGGGATCGCTGTCTCACTTTTCCAAAAGATGATATCAATGCAACTGCTGGACTGCGCTCTCCAATTCCTATAAAAACACAATATTGCACATAGCGTGACTCTGCTAATACGTATCCACACCACCCGTGATATCAGTGCTCACAAAGTGCAAAACACGTGCCCGCACACTCCTTCTGTGAATCTGCTCACCGGATCTTTGCCACCTCAGACAACAGGTGGGTCTAGCGTTTATATAAATTCCACATGGCACTTTCTTTCTTAAATCTTCATCTTGTCTTTAATGTAAAACATCCTCAATAAAACACATAAAAGGTACAATAGTGTAATCCTGTATAAAATTTGGCCACAATGCCCGCGCATCAGAGCGCACTCACATGAAAATTTCTTGAAATATTGCACATCAAAAGCCTTAATAGCAAGGTCTGCCCAGCACCTGAGTGGATAGATGAGCGGCGTCCCGACTCCCCGTCCCTCCGCGGCGAACCAGCTGCTAATCGGCGCTTTAGATCTCACTCTCCAGGCTCCCAGTACTGTTCCGGTGTGATGACGTCAGACGCGCTGGACGTGGCTCCGCCCTACGCGTTTCGACCAATCGGTCTCAATCTGGCTGATGAGACCGATTGGTCGAAACGCGTAGGGCAGAGCCACGTCCAGCGCGTCTGACGTCATCACACCGGAACAGTACTGGGAGCCTGGAGAGTGAGATCTAAAGCGCCGATTAGCAGCTGGTTCGCCGCGGAGGGACGGGGAGTCGGGACGCCGCTCATCTATCCACTAAGGTGCTGGGCAGACCTTGCTATTAAGGCTTTTGATGTGCAATATTTCAAGAAATTTTCATGTGAGTGCGCTCTGATGCGCGGGCATTGTGGCCAAATTTTATACAGGATTACACTATTGTACCTTTTATGTGTTTTATTGAGGATGTTTTACATTAAAGACAAGATGAAGATTTAAGAAAGAAAGTGCCATGTGGAATTTATATAAACGCTAGACCCACCTGTTGTCTGAGGTGGCAAAGATCCGGTGAGCAGATTCACAGAAGGAGTGTGCGGGCACGTGTTTTGCACTTTGTGAGCACTGATATCACGGGTGGTGTGGATACGTATTAGCAGAGTCACGCTATGTGCAATATTGTGTTTTTATAGGAATTGGAGAGCGCAGTCCAGCAGTTGCATTGATACAGTGAGATATTGTTTGCTTGGCAGTTGGAAAAGGCTATTATTTTCCACAATACAATGAGGTTTACAAACAGCAAACCGTCAGTTCTGGAATCACAGACACAGGAGGACGCAGAGACGCAGGGGCTTTATTATATAGGATATCTTACTATACTGTCAGAACGTCTCATAATATAGTAAAGTTAACATAATTATTTAATTGCAGGTGTGATACAAAAGCTGAATTCCTGCTCTACACCTAAAAGTATCTGTCAACAAAGTGGATATATATATATTTATGTTACAGGCAAAGTACGAGATCAGGCATTCTATAGAATGCCCAAAGCGATTAGGCAATGTACAAAATGTCTGTTTCATTACGTACTTTGCCTAGGCATTCTATAGAATGCCTGAAATCATTCAGGCAAAGTGTAGAATACCCGGTTCTCTATAGAATGCCTGCTTTTTTCCGCACTTTGACTGTAACAGCTGCATATCTATGCTGTCAGTGAGGCTAGTGATGATGGGTGCATGCATGCTGATATTTACTATTTGTGGAAATTGCTGCTGTGAAGGAGCCTTCAGGTGCTGCCAGGGGTAGCCCATTTGCAGGAAAGAGGAGAGAAAAGTTGAACATGTGCAGGAGAAAAATGGCAGTTGGGTTTTGGTAGTTGAGGCAGGGAACACACTTGTCTTTCAGTTTTCTGTGCAAGTTTTTCTGAACACCAAGTGTGTTTCTATGCAGGAAAACGTGCACGTTTTTTTCATAGCAGCTGATGTAATTGATAGAGAAAACTGACAAAATGTGCGGAGTCATCATGCAGAATGTCAGGTTTTTTTCTGCGCGCAAACAACATATTAAGTGTGAACTAGCCCATTGATTAACATGAGTTCTCAGTTTTTCTGTGCAGAAAATGCGCACGAAAACAGTCAAGTGTGTTCCCTGCCTCAAGGCTAGTGAGGGGAAGGGGCCTTAAAAGCCATAATGCAGCAAAAAATAAGTTTAGAGTCATGATACAATGCTCTACTGCAGCAAGAAATAAGCATGATTTTTGTCAAAGACTAAAGAAGAGACCAGCCATTGGTGAGGCTGACAAAGCAAAGCAGAGGCACAGACAAGAGAGCACTACTGAAAAACTAAAGTAAGGAAGAGAAAGAGAGCTGCAGACATAACGGGAGAGGAGAGAGACAAAGTACGTAACAAAAACAGACGTTTCGTACTTTACCTAAAATGGTCAGGCATTCTATAGAATGTATCATATGTGTATATATATATATATATATATATATATATATATATATATATATATATATATATATATATATATATATATATATATATGTATATATATATATATATATATATATATGTATATATATATATATGTATATATGTATTTATATATATATATATATATATCTTATTATACTGTCAGAACTTCTCATAATAGTGTAAAAATAACATGTAATTATTTAATTGCAGGTGCGATAAAAAGCTGAATTCCTGCTCTACTCTGAAAATATCTGACAACAAACTGGATCTCCAGCAGCCCATGATGAGTCACAGAGGAGACAAGCCGCATCGCTGCTCAGAGTGTGAGAAAAGCTTCACTCGTCCATCAGAGCTTATTAGACACCAGAGGAGACACACCGGGGAGAAGCCATTTTCTTGTCCTGAATGTGAGAAATGTTTTAATTTGAAATCAAGCTTGAAAAAACATCAGAGGATTCATACTGGAGAGAAACCTTTTTCCTGCTCTGAATGTCAGAAAAGCTTTGCTGTGAAATCAAGCCTCATAGTACACCAGAGGATTCATACAGGAGAGAGGAATTATTTGTGTTCAGAATGTGACAAATCTTTCACTCAAATGTCAAACCTTATACAACACCAGAAGATTCATACAGGAGAGAAGCCATTTTCTTGTCCCGAATGTGAGAAATGTTTTACTGTTAAAGCACACCTCATAGCACACCAGAGGATTCATACTGGAGAGAGGAATTATTTGTGCTCAGAATGTGACAAATCTTTCACTCAAATGTCAGACCTTATACAACACCAGAAGATCCATACAGGAAAGAAGCAATTTTCCTGCTCTGAATGCCAGAAATGTTTTACCAGTGAATCAACCCTCATAGCTCACCAGAGGATTCACACTGGAGAGAAGCCGTTTTCTTGCTCTGAATGTGAGAAGTCCTTCAGCACTCAAAAAATCTTCAACATTCATATCCGGATTCACACAGGAGAAAAACCATATAAATGTACAGAATGTGACAAATGCTTCACACAGAAGGTACAACTTACTCGGCATCAGAGAACTCACACAGGAGAAAAGCCATTTAGTTGCTCAGAATGTGGCAAAAGTTTCTCACGCCAGTCATCTCTGAGAAGTCATCAGAAGATACATGACTGAGTGGATGTGAGCCTGTAAACTAATTTTAATTAAAAGTTTCTTTTAAATATGCATTTCAGAAGCTTATATAGCTTCAGAGACCATGTACAGTATACACAGAAAGTAAATGTTTTTTGGTGATTTATTACAAAAAACTGCAGAGGAGGTGAACTTTGATCAGCTACTACACTAAAACCTAACTGATTTCCTAATATACTTTTAAATTTTTGTGCAATAGACAGTAATTCTATAAGGATATCCATCTAATCAGTGTTTTATTTACTGTTAAAGGACCTTTATCATCAAAAAAAAAATGAAATCCATGTGTATGCATATTTTTTTCAAAGTGTAAAATACGTTTAGAAATCTTTTTTCCTGCCACTGTAACTTGCAGTAGTTTGTAAAAATCTAACAGATATGATAGAGGATCCATCTCCTCATAATGGTATCTTATGTTTTTCAAAAGCACTAACTGGATGGCAGGTGCTCAGGTAGGTAGGCTGGTCAGCATCTTTGCGTATCTCCTTTCCAGTGAATGCTTTTGTAAAGAATAAAAGAGATAATGAGAATTCCACATGAGGAGATAAAATAGTTCAAAACTTGTCAGATTTATACCTACTGTTAGCGATAGCTATTGTACTTCTAATAAGTTTTTTTTTTTTTTTCGCTGCGATAGTGGTCCTTTAACCTCCCTGGCATTCAGTTTCTGGTGCATTTCTGTGCATAAAGTGATCCAATTTATTTTCATAATCCCTTCTGTCCCCTTCTGTCTCCAGTGTGTCCCCTTCTGTCTCCCATGTATCCTCCTGCAACCCCCATTTATCCTTCCACTCCCCCCCCCCCCAAGGTGTACTATGCAAAGCAGCAACTTGACTCACCTAATCAACAGCTTCACCTGCAATCTGCTGCAGCCGGCACTAGAGGTGCAGTGAAGGAAAGGAGAGGTCTGTGATTGCCAATGTAGCCGTTGATTAGGTGCGCCATGTTGCTGCTTCTCATAGTACATAGGAGGACACATGGGGGGAAGGTGGAGGGTAAATACGGGTGGGCAGAGGAGGACAAACGAGGGTAGAGGAGGGCAGTATGCCTGGCACTGCATTGGGTATACCACTTTCAGCCCATTTTTCTTGCCCTGCACAGAGTCAAGCATCTCGCCCAGGAGGTTAAGTTTATGATCTGTAAATGTATCTTACAATCGGTTACTTTGCATTCATTGAACGTGATTATCTATGATTTCTATATGTGCACAGAGGTGTGTTGTTTAAGAAAATGATGTCAATTTAAAGTTGATTTCTTTTCATCTTTATCTGCTTATTGATTGATGTGTTAATGTGTTTCAAGTTTAATTCAATAAAACCTTAAATTTCTTTAGTATTTTGCTTTGCTGAAAATATTGTTTGCATCGTTATTCTATGAAGTGGGCCTTTACACTGATTGCCAAAGCAATTAAAAAATACCAAAACAGGGCTCACCAAACTGGTTTATCCCATATATTCAATCAACAGAGCGTACAAAAATGTTTTGAGACAGAAGACTGAGCATCTGAGGAAGGGAGAGCGGCCCACACCCTTGTGCCAGTCTTCCTGTACATTCTTTTGATTTAATAATTGTGATAGCTCCAGTTTTTTGTTTTTTCACTGGTATATCTGGGTGTGGTGGTACAAGGGCACCGCTTGGCCCAGGAGAATCAAGCAGGTGCTCACCCACAGCAGGTGAAGAAGGTCATTTTGGTGCCCGCACTGCCCCGCGCAGCACCTAACCTGGGCACCACCATAGACATAATGTTATGCAAGGGTAATACAGGGATCTGGGAATCACTGCATCTCAAATTACTTCTCCCTCCGAGTTGCTACGACTCAGAGGAGGAATAGTAATGACCACGGCCTGGAATTTGTGCAGTAGCAGGGTGCTCTGAGAAGACTTGGTGATGGGGAAACGCCATGTATGCCACAGCAGAGGCCTCCTATGCTGCCAGGGCTGCCCTGTTTGGTATCTGGGTGGTGAGGTACAGGAGCATTGCTTGGCCACACCCACAGCAGGGGCCTCCCATGCTGCCTCCTGCCAGGGCTTCCCTGTCTGTTACTTGTATGGCTGCTGCTGCCTCCCCTTCATTCATACACAGACCTCAGATCAGTGGTAATGTAAACAGGAAAGACTGTCACAGTGACCACTGCAGTTGTGGAAGTGAGGTCATTGCTCATTTCCTGCATTTGAAGTGTGCCACATGGTTACTTTGTGCTGATCTGCAGGTCTTCAAGTGTTGGCGATAGGCAGATTTCAGGAAGCTAGATACACCCACTTACCCACTGACACCAATGCCCTATATGGGGGGGTTGGTGGAAAGACACCTTGGGCAACCTATACTGGGAGTGGCTATATAAACTTGAGAGACACCTTGTCTAAGTATACTGGAGGCTACTGTCTTTGCTGGGGGTTCAATTTTGACTACCTACCTATACTGAAGGGGAGGGGGCACCTTTGGCTGCCTATTATTAAAGGAGAAGGGCCTCTGACTAGCAGGGGGAGGAGGGCCATATATTGTTTGCTACTATATGATGTGTCCATGTTCCAGGTGCATCTTGTAGACGTTCTCCCTAAATTATTGTGTCTTCCTGTGTCCACTATGTGTCCTCCCGTTTCCCCATGTGTCTTCTTCTGTCCCTATGTGTCCCATTCTGTCCCCAGTGTGTCCCTTTCTGTACCAGAGTGACCCCTTCTGTTCCCAGTGTGTCCCATTTGTCTCCAACTCTCCTTGTGTCTCCACTCTCCCTCCCCCCATCTCCGCTCTTCCCCGTGTCTCTGCTCCCCTGTATATAATTACCTCTGTCGGTGATCACAGACTTCTTTTCTCCTTCACAGCTCCACTAACGATGGCTTCTTCTGATAAAGCGATCAGTAGAAGCCAACACTAGGGGAGCTGTGCAGGTCTGCGATCACAGAGGGAGCCATGGATTAGGTGAGACACGCTCCTGACACTGCTAATTATATACGGGGAGTGGAGACACGGAGAGATAGAGACACACGGGGGGCATTACAGGGAGTCCATGATGTTGCGGCGGGTCGGCGGTCCCTATCGGCAGGCGTTCCATAGGATGGTGTTTCCCTGAATTTGGCATATAAGAAGCAGGGACTTTTTGTCACCATTTTGGGGGAGAAAAAGTGTGTCTTATATGCTGAAAAATACGGTACATGTGTGTGAAAAATATTTTATTGGCATACTAACAAAACATGAGTTACAACACATTGGTCATGTAAAGGCGTTACAATTTGGTTCCATGCCTTTTGAAAAATAAACAGTTCATTACATTTTTGTATAGCTGTAGTTAGTGCAGGTTATCATAACAGACAATTTGTGTCTATAATGAGTAAAATAAAAAAATACAAATATAACTATAACAGTAACCTCCATAGCGTTATCAGACTCGTCATACATGCTCATGATATATTGACTATGCACCCAGTTCTTCATTTTGACTCCAGGAAGATCAAGAAACAGCACTTATCAGTTTTTCTAATCTGGCTAAGCTTTAAGACTCATTTTAAACATATCATAACCATCGTTCCCCTCCTATAAGAAAAGTATTGGCTGTTCCTTGTGAGAGAGAAAATTGTTTTTTCGTGTTCACAGCTTGTATTCATTATTTGGATCACTTCTGAAATAGTCAATGTTGTTTTAACCTTCCATTTTCTGGAAATAGATATTTTAGCTGCGGCATAATTGTATAGTTACATTTTGGGAGTGCAATGGAAGGAAAGGCACACCTATATTAACCTCCCTGGCGGTCTACTAGAAACCGCCAGGGGGCAGCGCAGCACTATTTTTAAATTTTTTTTAAAATCATGTATATTTATTATTTATAATGATTTAATAGTAATGTATATTGATATTGGCATACTGATGTAACTATAGTGCATAGCACATACATGTGAAAGTCTGACCCGTCGCCCAAATGTGGCCCTCAGAACCATTAAATGTGTCCATCAAGTGGTTTTTATGCTTGTCATTATGTTTGGCCCTCTCTAGTCCACCTGGGAAGCTATTATGAATGAAAGCCTTTTATAAGATACCTTTGACGTCACTTTCTTAAATCTACTTAAAAGATTGTTGGTTTGATGACACAACTTCCTTTTTTCTATTGGCCATTAACATTGACGTTTCTTCCGTTTTCCTTAACGAATACATCATTTGGAATATGTAGATTGCCCCGTCACTTCCATATCATTCGTTCGCTAATGATCATATCGTTTTCACCTTTTCATCAACCTTTTCACAACCATTTTATGAATCCTCATTAAACAATCGTTCGTTGTTCGGCACGAACGATCGTTGTCGTATGTGTGTACGTAGCTTAAGGCTTAGCTGTTCCAGAAATGTAAATCTGCCTGTTACTTTGCATGAGCTATACATAAATTAAATGCAGAGTGTTCTATCTTCAATTTCCAGAAAATGTTTGCCAAAGTATCTAGTATTTTTGTGTTTTTGTGTTTATCACAAAAACACAAAAAAATAGTTAGATAACCGTACAAAAAAGCCTGAGAGTTCAGAAAATGATCTTTTTAAATGCACATTTTTTACCATGAAAAAATCAATAATTTTTCCCCAAAAATTTGCAAAAAATGCAAAAAAAACCCCCAAAATTTATTTTTGATTGCATTTTTGCTAAAAAAAAAAAAACAAATTTAACCCAATGTTTGCAAAAATTAATGCGAAAAAGAATATTGGTATTTTCACTCATCAATGATGGCATTAGACACAGCTTTCCAGTGGGGAAAAGAGGAGGAGTTTGTAGCTCTTAAGGTCCGTACACACGCCGGACTGCAGGCAACGACGGGTCCGTCGTCACCTCCTGCTGGGTGGGCGTTCCAGCAACAGTCCGGCGTATGTACAGTCTGTGGGCAGACTGATATGGCTGTTTCTGAGCGATCCACTGGGAGGATCGCTCAGAAACAGCCGTATCAGTCTGCAGACAGACTGTACACACGCCGGACTGTCGCTGGAACGCCCACCCAGCGGGGGTGACGACGGACCAGTCGTTGCCAGCAGTCCGGCGTGTGTACGGACCTTTATGAGTTTCTTTATCAGTTTACTTGCAGGTGTTGTTTCTCCAAACAAGCTCAGGGGAAGCGTGTATGTAAAATAGACATTCATCACATACTGGGGGACTGTAGTGTCTGAATGGATCCTTAGTGAATGTAAATAAACCAGGCATTTGTATGTGATGATGTAAAGCTCTCTCTTGAAGTGAATTCTTATGAAAGCCAGTGTTTGGTCAGTACCCCCTGGGCTGAGTCACATACTATTTGTTTATGTTGTATAAATATTCCTTTTCTAGCAAATACCTTAAGTTCTGAATTTGGGTTCCAAATTATTTTATAAAAATAATGTTTACATTGATTTTATGAGCAACCGAGCAGCTCGGGGTCACCCAAACCACTAGGAAAGTATAGAGGTCTAAAGCCCCATCTACACAATACAATTCTACATTTCGATCAGATCGAATTCGATTGATTGATTGATTAAATCCGACCGATCAGGATTCGATTTGATTGGTAGTGTGATCGATTTTTGCATTGATATTCGACCACCATACTGATTGAATCAAATCAAATCCCTATCGGACATGTTGGATTTAATCGATTAATCAAATTTGATCCGATCAAATCACATGCAGAATTGTATCGTGTAGATGGGGCTTAAAAGAGACTGAAAAGCACTACTACTAAGAAGCAATGCTAAGTGTAGTTTGCCTTCTTAAAACAGAAGGAACCTTCTGGGACATAAAGAGATAATTTGCTTATGCAGCAGTGGTGCATTGTGGGTAACCACAAATGTTCACCTATAGCTGAATTACTGCAAGTTTCCTTCTGTTTTATGAAGGAAAATCACACCAAGCATTGTAATTACGCTGTGCTAACATGTTCAGCAGTTTTTTTAGACAGTTTATAGTCATGGGACTAAGTGCCCCTTAGAGGACCTCAAAAGCTAATCATTATAATAGCCACTGTCTAATATCTCAATGTCCAATTCACTTGGGGAGGGAACAGTTCACTTATCTATACCTTCTTGGGGATGTGAGAGGGAAGTGTGTTCAAAAATCCATACTACAAATGGAGAACATACAAACCCTATGCAGATACTGCCCCACCCCAGGTTTGAGCCGGGAACCTCAGCACTGTAATGCAAGAGAGCTATCTTCTATGCTTCTATATGCATATGTTCCTTTTTATATGAATAATTACCTTTCCACTCTCTTATCACTATGTAGAATGATTGCATAATGATAATAAAGTGTTGATATGAAGTCAACATAATAATGCTCAATATAATGATATGTGTCTATTTATTATAATAATAAAACTACGAACAGGTAGAGATATCGCGAACATAGAATTTTCCGTTCGCGAATGGCAAACGCCAACTTCCGCAAATGTTCATGAACAGGCAAATCTAGCGAACTGCCATAGACTTTAATGGGCAGGCAAATTTTAAAACCTACAAAGACTGTTTCTGGCCACAAAAGTGATGAAAAATATTTTTCAAGGGGTCTAACACCTGAATAGGGGCATGCCGGAGGGGGATCCATGCCAAAAGTCCCACCAAAAATTACCGAGCTGACGCAAAGTCGGTTTTTAATACCTAAAGGGCAGAAATCACATTATGTACAGCTCTGGGTGTCAGTGGGCTGTGGAGTGGCACAGACAGAGAAATGCAATATTACTATCAGAATACAGTGAAATAATAATGCAGTGGATTGATTCTGTGCCTGCAACTTAATGAGGCAACAGCACTGCAGTAGTGTGCACACAGCTCTGGGTGTCAGTGGGCTGTGAAGTGTCACACGCACAAAAAACACAGGAGACCGATGTACTAGCCCTCACCAGGGCTGTTTGGGATGCTTTCACAGCAAGTGAGGAACAAGAACACAGGCCTAGCTAATGCTTTCCCTACCTATCTGCAGCAAGTAGCCAGCCAGCAGAGAACTGATCCAATATGGCCACCGCAACTGCTTTTTGGGGGTCCAGGAGGGGGTGCTAGCTGATTGACTGCCATGTGTCTGATGACTGTGAGGTAAGGGGTCAAAATTTAGGTCAATGATAATGTATAGGGGTGAATCGAACACGCTAAATGTTCGCTGTTCACCGCAAATGCGAACAGCAGATGTTCGCAGCATACTGCTCACCGGTTAGGAGAGACACTTAGCAGCACACAGCACAGAGGTGTAGTGATTAGTGTTCTTGCCTTGCAGCCCTTTCCCAGCCTAGATACATTGTCTGTATGTTCTTCACATGTTTGTGTTGGTTATCTCTCAGAACACAGTTTTTCTCTCACATCCCAAAACATGATGGTAGGGAGAGTAAAATGTGACAATGGGAGGGATTAAATTGGGTGCTCTTCTGATGGGCAGCTAGTGACATGATTCTGTGCACTGTAACTGTATTGATTATCTCAGTACATTGTTGCCTGTTGGGGGTCTATTAGTAAGTGAGCAATCAGTCAGTGATGCCTTGGAAGCACCAAAATAGGAAAACATAAGATTCTCAGAGACTTAGAGAAAAGTAATATCCTTGTGGTTAGATGACATGGCCATGGGCCTCTACAGCTAACTGATACCTTTGGGGAGTGATGGCTAACTTATCTGGTCCAGTCACATATGTATTTATTTATTTTTATTTATTGTATTTATAAAGCACCAACATATTACGCAGCGCTGGAGTGATACTGACGTGCAAATCACCAGGAGCCTCATGCCAGCCATGGTAGACAGGTTCCAGAATGCACAGTGCATTGTAGTGTGCTATGTATGGGCTTTCTACCTGCAGAGTAGTCAGAGGACCAATGACTAAAGCCTTGTGGACATCTGGACTGAACATGGTGGCCTGTTCTGATTTCTTTTAGATTATGTAAATGGTTGTGTGCGAGTTTGTTGTTTTTTTCTTTCTGTAGAATTTTCAGGTATGTAAAAGATACACCTCAAATTAAAGCTGCCATTTTCTCCTTTAAGGAATGTCCGTGTCTATTCTGCTGCTCTTTCTGGCTTCAGACATTCAGCATATGATTAGTTTGCTCAACTTTTAGTCAGAACACCTGATCTCCTGTGTCAGTAATCATTAACGGCAGAAAACCAAAAATACAACCACACAAGTATTGTTTAAAAAGAAATATGGCCGCTTCCATATCTCTATCCATACAATGTCATTTTAAAGTTGACATGAACTGTTTCACAGGACAGAAGGAAAACATGGAGAAATGCGCCCTGCATGTATTTAGAGAGTTTAGCCTGACTAATTATCACTCATCTGTGACTAATCAACTGTAATTTGATCTATCAGCGGTGTCAGCTGGCTGCCGTGACAAGCTAATTTGCAGCTAATTTGTAAACGCAGGATGTTAACCCTATGTCTCCTTTTATGAAAGCAGGAAGTAGGCACACTGCAGATTTGTTGCAGGATTTGTATCAGCTGTAAAACAGATTTGTTTTAAAGGTTATCATGCTGTTGCTTATCTTTTAGAGCAGAGTGCAAGTTTTGTGTCAGATCTCACAAGACACCTTTAGGGGTCTTTTTGACCCCATACCTACATAGTTTTGCAGGCCTTGATTTACCTCACAGGAGCCTATAGACACAGATGTCCTGGCACCTTAGATTTCCCCCTCCATGAACCTACAAACCCTCGCCCAACTGCAGCGCAAGTGTGCTGGCTGGCCCAGCTGTCACTTCCCTCTTACTTCCCTTGCCTGTCATAGATAACAACAGGTGCCCCTAAGTATTAAGTAGCCAGAAGTACCTTTAGTGTAAAGTAGCTAGAGGTGCCCCCAAGTATTAGGTAACTAGAGGTGCCCCTTGCCGTTTCCTTCGGGGTACCACGTCACAACGCCGTCCATGCCACCCACAACAGCGTGCACTAGCGTGTAACTGCATACAGAAGTCCACTGTGTGTCATCCACCCAGCCCTCAAACAGAGTGCGGCTCTGAGCTAAAGCCCTGGATGTTGAACTTAACAGTACCTGAAGACAAGACAGGAAGTGACTGTCCAGCGGATGGGTGAGAGACTTCTGCTATACAAAGTCAGCTTCGTTAGTCTCTGAGTCGCATACTCCAGTGTTTCTATACGCTGCTTCGCTTTCTCTCACACACGCTTTATGCTGGCATATCCTAAGCTCAAGAGGTCTCACTGATCTAACAACTGCGATTGAGTTGTGAATTGGACACTCTGTTAAGTGTGGATTAGAGTTGGGCCGAACGGTTCGCCTGCGAACGGTTCCATGCGAACTTCCATGGTTCGCGTTCGCGTCCCGCAGGCGAACGTTTGCGGAAGTTCGGTTCGCCCCATAATGCACCATGGAGGGTCAACTTTGACCCTCTACATCACAGTCAGCAGGCCCAGTGTAGCCAATTAGGCTACACTAGCCCCTGGAGCCACTCCCCCCCTACTAAAAGGCAGGCAGCGGAGACCATTACGGTCACTCGTGTGCCTGCATTAGTTAGAGTAGGGCGAGCTGCTGCACACTCTCTCATAGGGAAAGATTAGTTAGGCTTAGCTTGTCCCTGGCTGCATACCTGTTCTGTGAACCCACCACTGCATACCTGTTCTGTGAACCCACCACTGCATACCTGTTCTGTGAACCCACCATTGCATACCTGTTCTGTGAACCCACCACTGCATACCTGTACTGTGAACCCACCACTGCATACCTGTTCTGTGAACCCACCACTGCATACCTGTTCTGTGAACCCACCACTGCATACCTGTTCTCTGAACCCACCACTGCATACCTGTACTGTGAACCCACCACTGCATACCTGTACTGTGAACCCACCACTGCATACCTGTTCTGTGAACCCACCACTGCATACCTGTTCTGTGAACCCACCACTGCATACCTGTACTGTGAACCCACCACTGCATACCTGTTCAGTGAACCCACCACTGCATACCTGTTCTGTGAACCCACCACTGCATACCTGTTCTGTGAACCCACCACTGCATACCTGTTCTGTGAACCCACCACTGCATACCTGTACTGTTCAGTGAACCCGCCACTGCATACCTGTTCTGTTCAGTGAACCCGCCACTGTATACCTGTTCTGTTCAGTGAACCCGCCACTGTATACCTGTTCTGTTCAGTGAACCTGCCACTGCATACCTGTTCTGTTCAGTGAACCCGCCACTGCATACCTGTTCTGTTCAGTGAACCCGCCACTGTATACCTGTTCTGTTCAGTGAACCCGCTACTGTATACCTGTTCTGTTCAGTGAACCCGCCACTGCATACCTGTTCTGTTCAGTGAACCCGCCACTGTATACCTGTTCTGTTCAGTGAACCCACCACTGTATACCTGTTCTGTTCAGTGAACCCGCCACTGCATACCTGTACTGTTCAGTGAACCCGCCACTGCATACCTGTTCTGTTCAGTGAACCCGCCACTGTATACCTGTTCTGTTCAGTGAACCCGCCACTGTATACCTGTTCTGTTCAGTGAACCCGCCACTGCATACCTGTTCTGTTCAGTGAACCCGCCACTGCATACCTGTTCTGTTCAGTGAACCCGCCACTGTATACCTGTTCTGTTCAGTGAACCCGCCACTGTATACCTGTTCTGTTCAGTGAACCCGCCACTGCATACCTGTTCTGTTCAGTGAACCCGCCACTGTATACCTGTTCTGTTCAGTGCACCCGCCACTGTATACATGTTCTGTTCAGTGAACCCGCCACTGCATACCTGTTCTGTTCAGTGAACCCGCCACTGTATACCTGTTCTGTTCAGTGAACCCGCCACTGTATACCTGTTCTGTTCAGTGAACCCGCCACTGCATACCTGTTCTGTTCAGTGAACCCGCCACTGCATACCTGTTCTGTTCAGTGAACCCGCCACTGTATACCTGTTCTGTTCAGTGAACCCGCCACTGTATACCTGTTCTGTTCAGTGAACCCGCCACTGCATACCTGTTCTGTTCAGTGAACCCGCCACTGTATACCTGTTCTGTTCAGTGAACCCGCCACTGTATACATGTTCTGTTCAGTGAACCCGCCACTGCATACCTGTTCTGTTCAGTGAACCCGCCACTGCATACCTGTTCTGTTCAGTGAACCCGCCACTGTATACCTGTTCTGTTCAGTGAACCCGCCACTGTATACCTGTTCTGTTCAGTGAACCCGCCACTGCATACCTGTTCTGTTCAGTGAACCCGCCACTGTATACCTGTTCTGTTCAGTGAACCCGCCACTGTATACCTGTTCTGTTCAGTGAACCTGCCACTGCATACCTGTTCTGCTCAGTGAACCCGCCACTGCATACCTGTTCTGTTCAGTGAACCTGCCACTGCATACCTGTTCTGTTCAGTGAACAGTTTGGTGTGTCAGTGTGAAGCAGTACCTTAATTACACTACCTGATTGATGTATACACATGCAAGATGTTTTAAAGCACTTTAGGCCTGTCATTTAGCATTCAATATGATTTCTGCCCTTAAAAACGCTGCTTTGCGTCAAATCTAGATTTTTCCCGGGGACTTTTGGCGTGTATCCCACTCCGCCATGCCCCCCTCCAGGTGTTAGACCCCTTGAAACATCTTTTACATCACTTTTGTGGCCAGCATAATTTTTTTTTTTTTCAAAGTTCGCATCCCCATTGAAGTCTATTGCGGTTCGCGAACTTTAACGCGAACCGAACCTTCCGCGAAAGTTCGCGAACCCGGTTCGCGAACCTAAAATCGGAGGTTCGGCCCAACTCTAGTGTGGATATTGCTGGGTTCACTGCAGTGGCAATTGCTTGAGGAATGAAAGCATCAGTCTAAGGCATTTAGCATCTTATCCTCCTTCATCTTGAACTGTGCTAGATGTTATCAGTAAGATTCTAATGATTATCTGAGAATTGCAACCTAGGACATCTTCTCTCTGAACTGTTGCTCACAGCTAGTAGGTGTAGTTCAGCGGACTTACCCAGGCAGATAGCAGTAGGTGGTGTATGAAAGGTCTATTAGTGTGGGCTGGCCATATTGTTTTCAATAATTTGACATATTTGTCAGATATTTTATTAGATGTTGGTCAGAGTATGCACTTTAACATTTTTCTATGCACTAAGAAAGTGAACACACAGTGGTTTTTTTTTTTTACATACACGCTTAATAGTGCTTTTTCCTTCTACCCATATTTATGAAGAGCTAGAGGTACCCCTGCATGGACTTGAGATTTCATCATCAGTGGAATGTAGAAAGCTGGGTGAGTAAAACTCTCATTTACACTCTCATCAGGACTCTGCATAGGGAAGGAAGGAGGTAAGAACTCTGGAGGTAAGGGAGGGTAAGGGAGGTATCCTTTCCATCATCAGGCACTTGTAGGCACAGGCCCACAGTGCCTTATGTTAAATCCAGCCCTGTAGTTTTGGTAGGATTAGGGGAACTTAAAGGGAACCTAAACTGAGAAGCATATGGATTTTTCCTTTTAAAATAATACCAGTTGCCTGACTCTCCTGCTGATCCTGTGTCTCTAATACTTTTAGCCACAGCCCCTCAACAAGCATGCAGATCAGGTGCTCTGACTGAAGTCAGACTGGATTAGCTGCATGCTTGTTTCAAGTGTGTGATTCAACCACTACTGCAGTTAAAGAGATCAGGAGGACTGCCAAGCAACTGGTATTGTTTAAACGGAAACATCCATATCCCTCTCAGTTTAGGTTCCCTTTAAAGAGAGTCTGAAGCGAGAATAAATCTCGCTTCAGACCTCATAGATAGCAGGGGCATGTTTGCCCCTGCTAAAACGCCACTATCCCGCGGCTTAACGGGGGTCCCTTCACCCCCAAATCCCCTCCGTGCAGCGGGGGAGTGCTTCCGCATTGGGGCAGGGCTAACCACCGCAGCCCTGCCCCACGCGCGTCCATCATACGCGTATCTCCGCCTCTCTCCAGCCCCTCTCAGTCTTCCTTCTCTGAGAGGGGCAGGGGAGAGGCGGCGATGCGCGTCTGATAGATGCGACTGGAGGCAGGGCTGCGGCCGTTAGCTCTGCCTCTAGGAGGAGCAAAATCCACGACCAAGTTGGTCGTGGATTTTGCTAGGGGGGATTTGGGGGTGAACGGACCCCCGTTTAGCCGCGGGATAGCGGTGTTTTAGCAGGTGCACACATGCCCCTGCTAACTATGAGCTCTGAAGCGAGATTTATTCTCGCTTCAGAGTCTCTTTAAACATACTAGGAAGGTTAGTATGAGTTTTTCGTTTTGGATATTCTGTGATAACTACTGAAAATGAATACCTAGTGTTAAGGCACATGATCTTGTAGCTGTGTCCAAGTCAATCTGGTTCTAATGATCAAGTGATCAATGAATCTTTTTCTAAGATGAACTTGAATGAATGAGAATTAATAATTGTAGACACCTTTAGGGGTCTTTTTGACCCCATACCTACATAGGCAAAAATTGGTATGATGGGCCAAGGGAACTTAAAAATATTAAAAAGGTTAGTATAAGTGTTTAACCTATTTTGGTTCCTGGACGTAGAAACTACGTCCAGGAACCATGCGCGCTACCACACGCTCCCGCGGCCGATCGCGCGCGTGCTCGCGCGCTCCCGGCCCGCGGTTCGTTAGCCAGGCAATCAGTGAATCGGGCTATGGTGCCCGATCACTGATTCCTCTCCCCCGCTGAAAAAGCGTCAGCTTCTCTCGGAAGCTGCGCCTTTTCTGGCTGTCGCCTCCCCCATGTGTCACTCTAAGCGTGTGTTACGCTTAGAGTGACGTCATGTAAACAAACTCATGGCCGCCATCTTGTGGCCAAAAAGTAAAACTACAACTAAAAGTAAAAAAACAAAAACTTAAGACACATTTACATTATAATACTATTGTTTACATCCCACCCTCACAAAAATACCCAAATAAAATGTTTAATAAAAAAAACAACAACATTACAATAAAAAAAAACATGTAAATATTTACCTAAGGGTCTAAACTTTTTAAATATCAATGTAAAGATGAAATATTTATATATTTTTTTTTATTTTAAACTTGTAAATAGTGATAGATGCAAAACGGAAAAAAATGCACCTTTATTTCCAAATAAAATATTGTTGCCATACATTGTGATAGAGACATAATTTTAACGGTGTAATAACCGGGACATATGGGCAAATACAATACGTGAGTTTTTTTTTACTTTCCAAAGACTTTATTAAATCATTCATATATACCAATATTGACAATACAATAATATAAATGAATGAGGGTAAAACAACAATTCTCTGAATATAACAATATAACCGTAAACAGTTGCAAGCTGTCAAATATAAGCGAAATAAGAACAAGAAATCACTTAGTCAGACAAGCGGACAGCTTATGATACTCTCTCTTTTAGGAGTATTCTTATAAAGGTAAATAAAAGTAAAATGAAAGTAAATAAAAGTGGCTCCCCCAAGATGGGAAGGAGGAGGTGGCTTTCCTTTTAGTTCTAATAATAAACATATTTACGTTATTCTGAACGTATATATTGTGTAAGTCATTGGGTATATCCGGTTGTGCATATCTAGCTCTTCTGGTAGTATCTTTGGGTTGGTCTATCTATCTGCTATGTGAAGACAGTGTGGGATTCAGGTGTTTACCATATATGGATAATAACCACGGATCCCATATACGGTAAAAATGGCCAGTGTCCCCCTTAGTCATAAACATAAGAAATTCGTTTAAGCATGTATAATTGATTTTTTGAATAACCTTGTCCCAGGACAATTGATCAGAAAGCCATGCTTGTGCTATGCACATTCTGGTTGCAGCTAAAATTCTGATGAAGAGAGCATTCTCCCAGTATGAAAGGCTAGAAAGTCTAACATTCAATAAGGCATATAATGGAATAGGTGTAGAGGATTTATTCCATAATGTTGTTGTAAGTTGGAAAATTTTTATCCATAAATCCTGTACCTTAGGGCATGACCACCAAATGTGTTTGAGGTTTCCCAGATCTGAACATCCTCTGAAGCAGGCGTTAGCTATAAATTTATTGTATTTAAAGATTCTGGAGGGGGTTAAATAAGTGCGAAACAGCAATTTTAAGGAAGTTTTGGTTAAAGATGGGCTATTGGAACATTTAGCTGTACTTTCCCATATTACTTTCCATTCTTCATCCGTTATTTCTATTCCTAAGTCTCTAACCCAAGCTTTCTGATACTGCGCTTTTTTGTCCTGTGGCTCAATACGTGAGTTTTAATTATGGAGGCATGTATTATTTTAAAACTATAATGGCTGAAAACTGAGAAATAATGATTTTTTCTGTTTTTTTCTTATTATTCCTGTTAAAATGCATTTACAGTAAAGTGGCTCTTAGCAAAATGTACCCCCCAAAGAAAGCCTAATTGGTGGCGGAAAAAACAAGATATAGATCAGTTCATTGTGATAAGTAGTGATAAAGTTATAGGCTAATCAATGGGAGGTGAACATTACTCAAGTGAAAACGACGGAACGCGAATGGGTTAATATTTCATATTATTTTGGATGTTCTGTGATAACAACTAAAAATGAATACCTAGTGTTACGGCACATGTAGTTAAATGGAAATTCCACTTTTGCTAAAAACAAACATATAAATAAATAAATAGATATTTGCAATAAACACAGCTCACTCCTGCACAAATCATTTTGAAATTTTATTTTAACATTTTTTTTAGAATTTCTAAAACTGACCATAAGCTGAAAATATTCTTCAGTGGAGCCTCAGCTGCAATACACTCTGTACTCTATTTAAGGAGCTGTTATGATCAGACCCTCCAGAAATTCCCTTCTTGCCACAAGAGCAATTAGCAAATGTTTTTTCAACACATAAAAACAAAGCAATTAAGCTGAAACAATGCCTGCCTTTACTATATGGAGATAACCTGAAAACAGTTTTTCCTCAACAAACTTAGAATGTTGCACATTAATATGCCTTTTGTTTATACTGTGGAATGTTAATGAAATTAACACCTTGCTGGGTGGGTGTAAGTTTCAATAAATAGGTCTTGAAACTGTCCTTTCATAGGTCTGTAAATAGACCTTTTGTTGTTAACAATAAGACATTTTTAACCAATCCCAAACCACTTTATGTTAGTAAATGGAGGAGAAGTGAATATAAAATGGGTCAGACCTCAGTCAGACAGAAGGCTCACAGAGAGATCACTTTCTACCAGGTAACTATAAACATACTGATTTCCTGATCTGTAATATTGATTGTATTGTTATTTTTCTTTCTTTAAATTATCAATCATGTTAATAAGTTAGATATTATACAGAAATGGCTTTTGCATGTGTGACTCATAACTGGATGACACATGTCTGATTTTATATTGTACAAAAGTAAACCTGTTAGAGGGGAAACACTGACGCTGCCAGTGTTAAGCCTGGGCTATACAGAAAATATTTTTTGCTTGTGATCAAGAGATGTAACTTCTTGCTGAAAGGTGCTGTTTGTGTCAACTTTGTTTATTATTTATAAAGTTAATTGCAAATAAAAGTGTCCATAAAGAGTGTATATGAAATCATATAAAGTGTAAAAAATAAGTTACTACAGATGAACAAATGTTCACGTAAATGATCAGATGTAGCGCTATCATGATAAGGTGATGTAACATTATAAAAGAGAGGTATAACAATCTAAAAGTTTTGAGGAGAGTGCATTATGCTTATATTTAAAAGAAGTGTGTGCTTATTTGGGTGCCTTGATTGCCATTATTTTGAATATCAGTCATGATACTGTAATATTATCTAAGTGTCAGTAATTTGTGTGCCACTATTGAAATCACTTAATCACCTCTAACACAACCCAATATTAAATTAACCTATACCTCTTAACACTATCATATCTAACCTTTTACTAACCTCTCTCAAAACACTAACCTTCCTATAACTAAGCCTCAATGTAACATTCAGCCCTATCCCCTAACATTAACCCTGCAATAAGTGAGCCTAGTACTAATATTTTAGCCAAGCTTTTCAACCAGTAATCCTACATGGCAGCCAATAACAGTACTCAGCTATATTTTATCAATAACAGTATTGGCTATACCTGCACTGCACTCAATCTGGAGTTTGGCGATATAACAACCCAGCACTGATTTTGCACTCCTATGCCAATATGCATGCTATGCAAACAAGCAGAGATGAGCTGCCCAATTTAATTGCTTGGCACACCATAGTCACACATGTACACTGTGGTTTACAGCAGGGAGTGCTTTTAAAAATGAAGGAAATCTTGAGAATCCCCCTTGAGGACTTGAACAAGCCTATGCCTGTTGGTAAAAGGTTCGCAGCTGTCAGATAATACTCCCTACAGTAAGCAACAACTTCATAAGAGTATTTATTTTTCAAGCGCCAACATATTCTGTGGCGCTGTACAAAGTAGGAAAACAAACAAGGGATACATAATGATACAGACAATGATATACATCAAATATGGACACTGGTATAAAGTACAGAACTGGTGATTACAATAGCAGATGTAACATGAAGAATAAAATGTATAGCAGAGTGCAAGCTATTAAATGAATAACATTCCAAGACACAAAAGGGTTATACAATTGTAACTGATATACATGTATACTTATTTTAAATGTCACATTTTTTCTACTAGTGTACCCAAGCCACATGTATCATTTTTTCCTGTATATAGATTTGTGATGCATCCACTGATGCTATGTGGTAACTTTCCAAATATACTATTACAATAATGAAAGTTTTAGTCATAATCTTTGTATTTTGTTTCTTTATCTTTACAATGTTAGAATTGTGTTTTTTTTCTCTGGAAAGGAATTATAAATGTGTCTTTTATATCGGTTGTGTTGTTGACTTAAGGCAAAATTGTTTCTTTATGCACACATCTAAGTAGTTTTTCGATTTTTACTGTGTAAAGGTAATCTTATTAGGAGATATTGTATCTGTTCTTGTATTCTGGCTGTGAAGATGTTTCTCTTTAACTTAAAAGAAACTATGTCCAAGGATCAGTGATGCTCATCCAGATATCCAAACTGTTTTCTGGTATCCGAACTCGGATACAGATTCCAGATATCTGGATAAATCTGGAATGAACTATCCGAGTGAACCCAGATACATATTAGGTATCTGGAAATCAGTCCAGATACCTAGTTTGGGTACCCGGATCCGGATAGCGTAACCATGGAGATGACGTTATTGACGTTATTGAGCCAATCAGAGGGCTCCCAGCCGAAGCCCTAGCAACCAATCACAGAGGGGAACCCTGGCCAGCCCCTCCTGTATATAAGGCGGGCGCCATGATGAGAATCTCGTCCTTGCTTGTGACTGCTCACTGAGAGACATCTCCAGTGTTGTTGGCTAAGCAAATGCTGTATTACTGAGTTAAACCTAGAGTTTTTGCTCCTAAACACCTGTACTACACCAGTATTTTATTGTTTTTTTAGTTAGCTAGCTTGTATTTTGATTTTAGTCAGTGTGACAGTCAGACTCAGTGCTGCAGCTGCTAGGATAGGTTACGGCCTGCTGTGTGCACAGGCAAGGCCTGCTGCCAGCCTTAGCTACAGTATAGCTTGTTGGTTATTAGGGATTAGATTACTGTATTACTACTAGTCTTATATTGTGTATAGTTAGTTGTTAGAGAGAGTACTACTACTGTGTTAGCTTCATTTACTACAGATAGTCACTGCAGTGCTGCTGTTAGTCAGTCAGTGTGTGAAAGATAGACAGTGTGTGCTCCTGTCACTCCATCAGTTGAAGTTCTACTAGCACTACTACAACTAGTCTACTACTACCAGTTAATAGTTAATTTGTATTGAGTTAGCTTACTTTTTTTTTAAACATTTATTTTTTTATTGACAAAAGCTTTAACAGTAATACATTTGTGCCAAAGCAGAATTGAAATATATAAACACAAATAACCTGAAATAATGTTTACAATTGGCTAATTATTATTATTTTTGTAGTTGTTATCACTGTATATAAACAGTGGTATAGAACAAAAACTTCAACATTATAATGGTCAACATGTGAAAGGTAGAACATCCTTATAAAAGAAAGCTGCTTAGCAAAGAAATATGAGGATGCATTTAGGTGGGTATACTCACAGTACTATGCGAGTGGAGGGTAAAGATTTTTTTTTCCAATTGTATTAATGATGAAGAGTGATGGAGGGAGATGGTAATCTGTGCAAGAGGTATTATATACTCATATCACTAGCATGTAATTAAGTAATTAGTGGATGTATGGTCTTTTCCATATTGATATTGCTAGAGCAAGAGTTTGTTCCAGGGAGGGTGGAGTGGGAGTTCTCCAATTAATCACAATCATATGGTGCATAGCACATAAAATTTGGGAGATTTCTAGACGGTATGGAGTAGGTATTGTGTCTAAACCTATATGTAATGCTGTGGGGGTTAGGGTAAATGAGGACCAGATATGAGAAGTAATATATAGAGAGATTTCTCTTCAAAGGTTTCTTATGTGTTTGCAATACCAAAAAATGTGGGGGAGTGATCCTAAGGATCCACATATTCTCCAACATTCAGGGGATTGGTCCTCCTTATATTTTGCTAGTCGTAGAGGGGTGACATACCAGTGCAGTAAAAGTTTTTGAAATGTTTCCGAGTGGGTGGTACATCTGGAGTATTTAGATATGTGGGAAGAGGCATGCTGTAGTTGTTCAAGAGAGATGTCAATTGATAATTCATGAGACCAATAGCGTAAATATTTCTTAAGTTGGTAATCAGAAGACCTAAGGATTTCCAAGTAGCATAGGGAGATGCCTTTTTTGAGAAGAGTGGATGTTAAAATATAGTTTTAGGGATGTTGGGGAGAGAATTCTGTATAGAAGCCCATAGATGTTTTAGTTGGTTGTATGTTAAAAATTCAGAGGCTGAAATGTGGAATTCAGATTGGAGTTGAGTAAAAGATTTAAATCTTTCTTCAATGAGGAGGTTGTCAAAGTTGGAGAGTGACGGATGTTTCCATTGATTTAGGCTTAGAGATCCTATTAGGAAGGAGGCTACTGATAATGGAATATTTGGAATATGCGTTCCTTCTGGGACTTTTTGTTTAAAAATATAGTGCCAAGAGTTGACTGTGGCATTTAAGGTCGGGAAGGGAGATTTCTTGCCAGGGCCTTGTGTTCATTTTGCCAGTAGGAAATCACTTAGGTCTAATTTAACAATAGAGCGTTCTATTGATACCCATAGTGGGACTTCTCTGGGTGTGTGCCACCAATATTTAGCTATTTCAAGGTTAAACGCATGGTATAAAGATAAAATACAAGGTACTACAATCCCACCACTTCTTTTAGGTATTATTAGGGTTTATAGCAAGGAAATGAACAGTGCTACTTAAAAACAGACAAGTGCTTACCTGCAAAAAGAGTGCAAGCCCCACTTGTGGGATATAATACACACCGAGCATACACATGACCTGTCTACCACTGGAGGAGGATGTTAGTTTCCTGTAACAGCTTGCATGCAACCTATTAAGTACTCATCCCTCCCTCTGCGAAGAAGTGGATCCTCCATGGGAGGGGCCTAACACTAACTAAATCCTAACCTATGTATATGCATAGCCTGGGTGTGGCTAATCAAGTAAATTCGAAAATTGAAAATTGCGCAAAAGGTGGATCAGCGCAACACCAGGCCGCCTCCGAATGGCCTCCAATCAGAGGTGCGCTGAGCCCCCCCAGAAACTACAAACACACCTTGATTATTAGGGTTTTGGCAGCTGTTCTGTGTCTTTTACCTTGCCAGATAAATTGTGCGATTATTTTATTCATTTCTGTGAAGAAAGAATGATGTATTGGGATATTAACTCTCCTAAAATGTAGGTTATTTTAGGCAGTGTTTGCATTTTAAATGCAGCTATTCTTCCAGCCCAGGATAAATGATGGGAGGATAGGTCTTGTAGTTCTGATTTAATTTTGTGTAATAGGGGTATATAATTTGCTTTGTATAGGTCTGCTGATGTTCTGGTTAATTTAATTCCTAGGTATGCAATTGAATCTGAGACCCAGGGGAACGGATAGCAATCTTTAATGGATTGAGCGATGTGTTTAGGAACATGAGATCCTAGTAAAAAGGATTTGGCTTGATTAATTTTGTAATAGGAGGCATTAGAAAAGTTCTCTAAGGTGAGAGTTAGCTTACTTTAATTGCAGTGCTGTTACAGTGTGACAGATAGACAGACAGTTAGTGTGTCAGTGTGTGCTACTCTGCTGTCACTCCGTTAGTTGAAGTTCTACTACTGCTACTATCTACTAGTACTACTGATTTGAATAAAGTATAAGTTCCCCACTTCATTTGGACACATATAAAGTTGTACTATGTCTGCTGGCACTGGCAGCCATAGGAGGGGCAGCATGAAAAACAAGGGCAAGTGGAGCAGCATTGCCGCCACCGTAGGCAGTTTTGCTGCATCAGTGTCCATTCCACCGCTAGCCACTGGCCGTGGACGCACTGGGTGCCCAGCTGTTAGGGGGAGTCACACTGCAGAGGTGCAGCAGCGTGTAGCAGCCATTTTCCAGCAGGGTCGTCGGCGCACATTGGAGGAGAAAGACGCAGAGCCTGTGATGGAGCTGATGGTGGATAAGCAGGCCACCACCAGCTCTACAACAGAGATCTCTACCCACCGCCAGGGTCCACACAGAACAAATATTCTGCTGCCAGTCTGCCACCAGCTATTACGCCACTACAATAGCTGTATTTTGTTGGAAAAAATATTGTATAATTTTTTTTGAGATGTCTGGGCTGTAAACTGTGATGCCCCAGTTGTGCATTGGACACAATGTGGGCTGAATGGGCTTGATTCACAAAGCGGTGCTAACAGTTAGCACACTGGTAAAGAGCCCTTTGTCACGCCTAAACTCAGTTTAGGTGTGATAAGTTTAGGCGTGATAAGTTTAGGCATGATAAGTTTAGGCGTGATAACTATAGCACCAACTGGGTTAGCACCGCAGTGCACAGATGATCAAAAGTTTTGTGCTAGCAAAGTCTGGTGCACTTCACATAGAGTTTAATGGCAATGCTTTGCGTGCTGGACTTTGCGCGCAATCTAAACTTATCACACCTAAACTTATCACGTCTAAACTTATCACGCCTAAACTGGCTTTTCACCAGTGTAGTGCAATGGTTATCATGCGTAAAGTCTTTTAGGCGTGCTAACTGGGTTAGAACCGCTTTGTGAATCGAGCCCAATGACCGCTTTCTGGAACCTCCTGATGTTAATTTACAGCCATTTTTTTTTGTCTTGTATTATACCTCCCCACATAAACAATTGCTATTTTTCTTTAAAAAAAACATGATGCTTCATGCATCATTTACGATAAAAGACGTTTTGGAAGCAATTTAAAGGCCACTTCCGGTTTTCAATCCAGATACCCGGATTCAATGCAGATAATGGGTTCGGATTTCTGGATAGACTCAGATATCCAAACGGTTCGAATCCAGATATCTGGATTTATCCAGATTTTTTGCTATCCAGATCCAGAACAATCCAGATATCAAAAAGAGGTATCCGAGCACCACTACCAAGGATTGAAATTCGTCCCAATCATTGGCTGATGCCCCCTTTCCCATGAGAAATCTTTATCTTTTCTCAAACGGATCATCAGGGGGCTCTGTATGGCTGACATTGGGCTTGATTCAATAAAGGGTGCTAACACAGTTAGCACGCCTAAAAGCTTTGCATGTGCAAACTAGGGTGCTAAGTAGTTTGCACGGCAAAGCTGTTACTGTTCGCGTGCTATTTTAGCACACATAAAAGTTTGCGCGAGTAAAGTTTTACGCACACTACTTCGCATGCAAAAGCAGCTGCTTCACATGCAAAGTATGCTTATCACTCTACTTAGCACGTGAAGCAGCTGATTTTGAAGTAGTGTCCATAAAACATTACACGCGCAAAACTTTATGCGCACTAAACTTTATGCGCACAAACAGTTAGCACGCTTTTGTTAATCAAGCCCATTGTGTTGAAACCCCTCTCTGTGTGGAGCCTTGTTGCATTGTGGGAAATAACAGCTGTTTCCAACTGCCAACAAACGCAAACAGCATCTCCTTCCACTGAAATCACCTGCCAGCAGTAAAAATGTCACCATATGATAAATGTCAGAATGTAAATCAGGGAGAGGAAAGATTCTACAATGGGCAAACACTGACTAAACCATTTTTGCATAATTATTGTAAAAAATTAAGCACTTATTTTATTTTCAGTGGAGTTCCCCTTCAAATGTACACTATCACGAAAAAAGTAGGCAGTTAAAACCTGACAGACCCAACAGGTTTTGGGCCAGTCTATTTCCTCATGGGGGATTCTCAGGATTTACTTTTGTTTCAAGTGCATTTCCTGAACAGCAGTTGCCAAGTCTACATGACAAAATAGTGTGCATGTGAGTAGAGAGGCTGGCTGGTATCTAACAATTTTGACAGTTAAACTGCTGTTCAGGAAATGCCGTTGAAAACAAAGAACACCCTTAGAATCCCCCATGAGGAGATGGACTATCCCAAAACCTGTCGGTTTTGTCAGATTTTAACTGCCTCCTTTTTTCATCATAGTGGTTCCTTAAGTGATGAGGCAATTGTGGGATGTCTCATGCAGCAGCTGTGATTTCTAACAAATGTTAAAATTAGTTATTTCTGAATATAATGTCGTCATGGGCAATATGTTTATTTATTTGGAGCAAATTCTTCAAATTGCATTTTTCTGAGATGACAATTTTTCTGTTTAACTCTCGTTAATGACGATCTAATGAAAAACAAACAGCATTATAAGCTGTCCCATGCTAATTTCAAATGCCTGAAACGATTATTCTGTAAAGTATACTTTTGTAGAATATATATATATATATATATATATATATATATATATATATATATATATATATATATATACTAGTAAAAAGACCTGCCCATTAAAAGACAAGACAAGACAAATAACATTTATATCGTGCTTTTCTCCTGGCGGACTCAAAGCGCCAGAGCTGCAGCGACTAGGACGCACTCTATAGGCAGTAGCAGTGTTAGGGAGACTTGCCTAAGGTCTCCTACTGAATAGATGCTGGCTTACTGAACAGGCAGTGCTAGGCCACGGCTGCTAACCCCCCCCCCCCCCCCCCCGAACACATCCCGCTTGCTCGTGCCCCACCGCAGTATACAGTATGCATACAGTGAGATATTGTTTGCTTGGCAGTTGGAAAAAGCTATTATTTTCCACAATGCAATGAGGTTTACAAACAGCAAACTGTCAGTTCTGGAAGCACAGACACAGGAGGACCCAGAGACGCATGGGGTTTATTATATAGGATATCTTACTATACTGTCAGAACTTCTCATAATATAGTAAAGATAACATATAATTATTTAATTGCAGGTGTGATGAAAAGCTGAATTCCTGCTCTACACCTAAAAAGTATCTGTCAACAAAGTGGATCTCCAGCAGCACATGATGAGTCACAGAGGAGACAAGCTGCATCACTGCTCAGAGTGTGAGAAAAGCTTCACTTACCCATCACATCTTATTATACACCAGAGGAGTCACACTGGGGAGAGGCCATTTTCTTGTCCTGAATGTGAGAAATGTTTTACTGTGAAATCAAGCCTGGAAGCTCATCAGAGGATTCATACTGGAGAGAAACCTTTTTCCTGCTCTGAATGCCGGAAATGTTTTACCAGTGAATCAACCCTCATAGCTCACCAAAGGAATCACACTGGAGAGAAGCCATTTTCTTGCTCTGAATGTGAGAAGTCCTTCATCACTCAAAAAATATTCAACATTCATCTCCGGATTCACACAGGAGAGAAACCATATAGATGTACAGAATGTGACAAATGCTTCACACAAAGGTCAAGTCTTACTCACCATCAGAGAACTCACACAGGAGAAAAGCCATTTAAATGTACAGAATGTGACAAGAGCTTCACACAAAGGTCAAGTCTTATTTGGCATCAGAGAACTCACACAGGAGAAAAACCATTTAAATGTACAGAATGTGACAAGAGCTTCACACGGGAGGGACATCTTACTCAGCATCAGAGAACTCACACAGGAGAAAAGCCATTTAGCTGCTCAGAATGTGACAAGAGCTTCACACGGGAGGGACATCTTACTCAGCATCAGAGAACTCACACAGGAGAAAAACCATTTAGCTGCTCAGAATGTGACAAGAGCTTCTCACAACAGTCATCTCTGAGAAAACATCAGAAGATACATGAGCGAGTGGATGTCAGCCTGTAAACTAATTTAAATGAACATTTTTGTTGCAGCATCACAGGATTATGATTTTTCATTATAAAAGTTTCATTAACATGTGCATCTTTGAAGCTTATATAGATAGCTTCAGAAAACATGGATACACAGAAAGTACAAAACTGCAGATGAAGTGAACTTCTAAATCCTAACTGACTACATTGTTTTGCACAATAGACGATAATAACATAAGGATATCCATCTAATCAGTGTTTTATTTACAGTCCATTATTATGGAAAAAAAAGTGTAAACTTTGAAATCCATGTGTATGTATAATGTGCATTTGTCAAAGTGTAAAACGCCATTGAAACCTTTATTTTCTGTCACTTTTACTTGCAGTAGTTTGTAAAAATCTAACAGATTTGACAGGTGTTGGACTTATCCATTTCCTCATAGGGGATTTTTATGTTTTTCTTTATTTTCAAAAGTACTAACTGAATGGCAGGTGCTCAGTCCAGCTACTAATAAAGTGCACAAACATGTAGGGAGGCTGACCAACATCCTTGTTTATCTCCTTTCCAGGGACTGCTTTTGTAAAGAATAAAGGAAATACTGAGAATTCCACATGAGGAGATGAAATAATCAAAAAACTTTCAGATCTGTTAGATTTTTATTACCTACTGTTAGCAACAGCTATTGTATTGCTTATAAGAATGTGTAAACATTTACTTTAAATCTAACCACTTTTTGCAATAGTGGTCCTTTAAGAAAATGATCTTTATATAAAAGATCTGTAAATATATCTATGTTTTACATTACTTGAACGTGATTATCCATGTATTTCTATATTTGCGTGGAGGTGTGTGGACAATCAGTTTTAGAAAATGTTGTCATTTTAAATTCAATATATTTTCATCCCTTCTTGACTAATGGTGGGGGGACAGTTAAAATCGTTTATATGTATGTAATTTTATCTGCTCATTGATTGATGTGTTTATGTGTTTTAAGTTTAATTCAATAAAACCTGTAATATCTTTTTAGTATTTTTTATGTGGTAGAAATATTGTTTGCATCGTTGTTCTATGAAATGGGTCTTAATACTAATTTCCAAAGCATTGTAGCCAAACAATAGAGCAACAGGTATGCAAAAGAGTCCATTACCATGGACATAGTCACTGAACTACCTCAAACAAAAGACATCCATGGCAAACCAAAATATATATATATATATATATATATCACACCATGAAGTATAAATAAATATCTTTATTAAGGGATATATCTCATAAAATCAAATTAAAACCACAAGACACACCAGGTGGGAATACAGCCGAGGTAACAAATAATGGAAACACTATATTTCAGATAATAGACACCCGTAGTGTGTAAGGTCACCCCATATAGCAATGTATAATAACACAAGTGCCTGCACAGCAGACCAAATAGTGCTGCAACGTGGACGCTGTGCAGGGCGGATAAACTGCATAAATAACTAGTGACAGATGGTCAACCAAAATCGACTCACTCCGGGATGGGGACAAAACCGCACACCAAGACTGGACAACCGTGTCTGAGCTCACGCGGATGGAACACTGTCCTTCATCGGAGATAGCTAATCGCAACTAAGGCGTGACCACACCCTTTGTGAGACCCTGCCGCGCATAATGATGCACACACAGGATCTTACATATAAGTCCAAGCCTTGTTGTCAGGCCGGCCCAATCCCAGGGTGTTCATTGTTAAATTATATGAATAATATGAATGTGATACAAAAATTATATAAATACAATCAAAGAATATATCAAATTTAATAAATATGCAGAAAATGGCACATATAGAGAAAAATAAAAACAATAATTGCTGAAACGACCACATAATAACATAGTGTCACAGCAATACAGTGATAGACTAGGATGCTCTGTGTTATGTATTGCCTCATTATTACTTACTGTTTCCTTTTCTTCTTTGAAGATAATTCCTATCAGTATTGCTACTGTTACAGTTATTGTTCTGTGTAGTTTTACTTTCAGTTGTTTGGAATTTTGTACTGGCTTTTTCCTTTTAAGCATTATTAGGACCCCATACAGAGGTACTTGTTGACTAAACACTGAGAGTACTTTAAAATAATTTTCTAAATGCGGTTGTATACTCAACGCCATTAACACGGTTTGTTTAACATGTCTTCCACTAAGAAAAATGTTTTGAAAACAGAAAAAACACAGTAAATGAAGATGACATCTAGTGTTTAAATAACATATTGCACCACATAATAACCATATACTGAAACCCAGAAATACAAAAGTCAATCATGGAATTATATACAGGTAATGTAATCATGTGTCCATTTCCTCATAAAATAAATATATATAAATATATAAAACATTAGAAAATATATATATCTAAGAATAAGGGAACCATAAAGGCCCATGTTAGATAAAGTAGCACCAGAAATTAATGTAACAAAAATCATGGTAAAAAAAATGAAGAATAAAATATACTAGTAGACCCAAGCCCATTTAAAAACGGGCTCTAGGTCTTTTTTCTGCCGCTGCCAGGGTGCATGCGTGCGAGTGCCGCACCCAAACCGCCGCCCACACCCACCCGCCTCTCCCACCTCACTCGCCCGCCCACCTCGCTCGCCCGCCTGGTCCCATCCAGCTGTCCATTACTGTGCACATGCGCAGTAGCAGAAAACAGGGACACAGGGACAGCTGGACGCAGCGACACAGGGATTTTATTGTATAGGATACATATATATATATTGTAAGAGTTTGGGCAACCTTGTTAATCGTTATGATTTTCCTGCATAAATCATTGGTTGTTACAATAAAAAATGTTAAATATATCATATAGGAGACACACACCGTGATATTTGAGAAGTGAAATGAAGTGTATTGGATTTACAGAAAGTGTGCAAAGCATGTTCTTCAATGTCGGGGCCTTTTGGCTGTTAGGCTAGGGCAGGGGTTCTCAAACTTTTCCAGGTCAAGGCACCCTTTACGACTCTAAAAAATTTTCAAGGCACCCCTTGACAAAACCGGTTGCCATATTGAGGCACACCCACCTCAGGAGTACTGCGTCTGCACTCCCAGACACGTGTATCCAAAGAGGGTGGTGGGCAGCAGAGTGAGAGGGGTGGTGGGCAGCAGAGTGAGAGGGGTGGTGGGCAGCAGAGTGAGGGGGGTGGTGGGCAGCAGAGTGAGGGGTGGTGGGCAGCAGAGTGAGGGGGTGGTGGGCAGCAGTGTGAGGGGGTGGTGGGCAGCAGAGTGAGGGGGTGGTGAGGGGGTGGTGGGCAGCAGAGTGAGGGGGTGGTGGGCAGCAGAGTGAGGGGGGTGGTGGGCAGCAGAGTGAGGGGGGTGGTGGGCAGCAGAGTGAAGGGGGGTGGTGGGTAGCAGAGTGAAGGGGTGGTGGGCAGCAGAGTGAGGGGGGTGGTGGGCAGCAGAGTGAAGGGGGGTGGTGGGCAGCAGAGTGAAGGGGTGGTGGGCAGGAGAGTGAGGGGGGTGGTGGGTAGCAGAGTGAGGGGGGTGGTGGGCAGGAGAGTGAGGGGGGTGGTGGGTAGCAGAGTGAGGGTGGTGGTGGGCAGCAGAGTGAGGGGGTGGTGGGCAGCAGAGTGAGGGGGTGGTGGGCAGCAGAGTGAGGGGGTGGTGGGCAGCAGTGTGAGGGGGTGGTGGGCAGCAGAGTGAGGGGGTGGTGGGCAGCAGAGTGAGGGGGTGGTGGGCAGCAGAGTGAGGGGGGTGGTGGGCAGCAGAGTGAGGGGGGTGGTGGGCAGCAGAGTGAAGGGGGGTGGTGGGTAGCAGAGTGAAGGGGTGGTGGGCAGCAGAGTGAGGGGGGTGGTGGGCAGCAGAGTGAAGGGGGTGGTGGGCAGCAGAGTGAAGGGGTGGTGGGCAGGAGAGTGAGGGGGGTGGTGGGTAGCAGAGTGAGGGGGGTGGTGGGCAGGAGAGTGAAGGAGTGGTGGGCAGCAGAGTGAGGGCACATTGAAGTTACTTATGTGTCAGAAAGAGATGCAGCAGAGATTGTGCACATACTGAGGATGTGGGGGAAGGGCAGGCAGACAGCGTTGTAGGCTGACAGTGAAGAGATGCAGCATTCACATTTTACCTTACTCTGCCTTTCTCCCTGCTGTCCCTGTACTAATGCAGAAAAGGCTGGAACCATTAACTAACTTCTGGATTCATAAACTTCCACCTTGCATCTCTCTAGCTGTACTCCGTGGGGAGGCGGGGCTAGTCGGCTGGCCAACCAATGTGGTAAAGATCCTCTCCCCCTTCACTGTGCTGTGAAACAATGAACAGGGGGCAGGGGAGGGATTAACTCAGGCTTGCTGGCTCTCTGCACGTGCAGGCACAGCCAGCCTGCATCTAATGATTTTACAGGGCAGAGCAGGATTGTGAAGTCCTGCAGAGGATTTGATACACGCGATTAGGAGGGCAGCCGCGGCACCCCTGGGATCTGTTCACGGCGCACCAGGGTGCCGCGGCACCCAGTTTGAGAACCTCTGGGCTAGGGTATTCAGTAAGGAAGGGTCTAAGATTGCCATTATTCCTTAAGATCAGGGGCGTAACAATAAGGGCTGCAAGTGAGGGGGGGCTCAGGGCCATTTTGGGGGGCTGGAGGGGTCGCAGCATGAGGGGAAAGCCATGGCCACACATCGGCGGGGAGGGGGGATGGTCCCCCCCTCCCTCACCTCGGGCTCTCCCCTCTGTGCTCCCCTCCAGCATTAATCAGTGTCTGTGCAGGCAGCGGCAGATACACATACCTTCCTGCATTCCACCGTGGATATTCCTCTCTCTGGTGTCTGATGCGACATCCTGTATAAACAGGAAGTTGCTTCAGACACTAGAGAGAGGAACATCCACGGTTGAATGCAGGAAGGTATGTGTATCTGCCGCTGCCTGCCGCCTGCACAGACACTGATAATAGATGCTGGAGGTTCCTAGTTACGCCCCTGCTTAAGATGTCCCAGTGTCTGGATAGAAGTTCTTGTAACTGTGTCCACAGTGTGTTGTGTGAAGTCGTAGATATTTGTTTATACTTCATGAAGTGATATACATTATTACATATATTTTGGTTTGCCATGGATGTTTTCTTTTAGAGGTAGTTTATTGCCAAAGCATTGTCGATTATATAAATACACCAAAACAGGGCTCACCAATATGGTTTATCCCATTTATTCAATCAACAGAGCATACAAAAATGTTTTGGGACAGAAGACTGAACATCTGAGGGAGGGAGAGTGGCTCAAAACCTTATGCCAGGCTTCCTGTACTTTCTTTTCATTAAATAATTGTGCTAGCCCCAGTTTTCTGTTTTTTCACTGGTATATCTGGGTGTGGTGGTACAGGAGTGCTGCTTGGCCGAGACGAATCAAGCAGGTGCGCACCCAAAGCAGGTAAAGAAGGTGATTTTGGTGCTCGCACTGTCCCGCTCTGCAGCCTGACCTGGGCACTGCCATGGACATAACATTGTTATATCCATGTCCGCGCAAGGGTAATTCGGTTATCCGATGATCGCTGGACCCCAAATTACTTCTCCCTCTGAGTTGCTATGACTCGGAGGGGGAATAGTAATTAACGCCACTGGGAGATGTCATTCTGCTCACCATGTGCCCAAAAGTTTGGGCGGCAAAGTGCCATGTATGCCACAGCAGGGGCCTCCCGTGCTGCCATTACTGCTCTGTCTGTTACTTGTAGGGCTGCTGCTGCCTCCCCATCATTAATACACAGACCTCAGAATAGCAGTAATGTGAACAGAGGAAGTGAGGTTATTGCTCATTTCCTGCATTTTATGTGTGTCATATGGTTACTGTGTGCTGCATCACTTTGGGTCACGGCTGATCTGCAGGTCTCTGAGTGTTGGGGAAAGGGAGGTTGGGTGGGGATGGGTGGAAGGTCAGCTCTGGCTACTAATTAATTATTTATTTAAGTATTTATATAGTGCTGACATATTATGCAGCACTGTACAGAGTGTATTGTCTTGTCACTAACTGTCCCTCAGAGGAGCTCACAATCTAGTGCCTACCATAGTCATATGTTTATGTATGTATCGTGTAGTACATGTATCATAGTCTATGGCCAATTTAGGGGGAAGCCAATGAACGTATCTGTATGTGTGAGGAAACCTGAGTGCTTGGAGGAAAGCTATGCAGACCTGGGGAGAACATACAAACTACTTGCAGGGGGTGACTATATATGCAGGGGGTGCAACTTTGACTACCTACCTATACTGAAGGGCTACCTATTGGGGAGGGGGCACCATTGGCTATCCATTACAGAAGAAGGGACCTTTGACTGGCACCGTGGAGAAGGGCCACAAATGTGCCATGTGGGGCCACAAAATCCATAGCAGCTACCCTGTGGTGGTAACTGTACATACATTTTTATGCATACAGAAAAAGTATATATATATATATGTATATATATATATATATATATATATATATATATATATATATATATATATATAGTATAATGCAATATATAATTCCTAGCAAAGGTATGAGGGACAATTTTATCCAATTGATTTTGCAGTAGCTCCTACTGTACCACAGCTGCATACTATAGTAACATAATACACATCCTGTGGGTCAAGTGATGTTAAAAGAAGAATCACTGTGTATTTCTTTTTAATTGTTGATGGGGGATTTTTAACATCCATGTGAGCCCTGTATGCTGGGATACAAGGCTTAGTGCAGAGATCGCTGATGGACTTTGGGAGCTTTCTAAATAAACAAATAGTCCGTAACTGTGGCGATTGGATTTCTGAGAAGCTCCAGCAGCAGAAAGCTGCCTTGGTGATTGCAAAGGAAGGGGGGGAAGTGCGAGAGTCTTTTGATGTGTGTGCGAGCCACGGGAGAAACAGCACGAGTGGTCCCAATGATTTATATGATGGAGGGTGAGGGGAAAAAAGACTGTTTGTTTATTTAGATAGCTCCCAGAGTCCGTCAGCTCAGCGTCAGCGTCCGCACTGAGCCAGCATACAGGGCTCATGCGGATGTTAAAAAACCCACTAACAATTAAAAGGAAATACACAGTGATTCTTCTGCATGTATGCAGTGACTACTGTGAGGGTACTTAAAGGGGCACTACAGCGAATAATTGTAAAATGTAAAATATGTGCAAACATATACAAATAAGAAGCACGGTTTTTCCAGAGTAAAATGAGCCATAAATTACTTTTCTCCTATGTTGCTGTCACTTACAGTAGGTAGTAGAAATCTGACAGAAGTGACAGGTTTTGGACTAGTCCATCTGTTTATAGGGGATTCTCAGAGATTTATTTATTTTTAAAAGCACTTAGTGAATGGCAGTTGCTCCGTCCAACTGCCAAAAAAACTGTGTAGTGAGAGGGGAAGCTGGCCAGCATCATTGTTTAAATCCTTTTTAGGGAATACCTTTATAAAGAATAAAAGCCTTGCTGAGAATCCCCTATGAAGAGATGGACTAGTCCAAAACTTCTGTCAGATTTCTATTACCTACTGTAAGTGACAGCAACATAGGAGAAAAGTAATTTATGGCTCATTTTACTCTGGAAAAAATGTAATGTACTTCGTATTTGTATATATTTGTACATATTTTACATTTTACAATTTTTTGCCATAGTGCACCTCTAAAAACAAAGTGTTTCGTGACAGTGGTCCTTTAAGAAGATTACATTGCATGTTTACATTCACAGCTAGGGTGTTGACACTGGGAGAAAACACATTTACATCAAAATAGTACATTCAAAAAAATATTCAAAAAATATTTAACCACTTCAGCCTATCTGGATGGATATACTCATCCAGATAGGCAGCACTAACTGCCACAGCTCCCATTCATTGATCTATGTCTCCGTATGAAAGACTGACGGCTTCTCTGAAAAGCAGCAATTTTTCTAAGTTTCACGTCTTCCCTTCACTTCCTGTGAGCAAGAGTTCTCGCTTACAGGATGGAAAAAAAATAATTACTGAGGCCATCTTGTGGACAAATAGTAAAACTACATCTACATACATTTTTTAAATAAATATACTCAATCAACTACCTTTAAAATTATCTGTGTACCTCCTCACTCCCCCCAAAAAATGTTTCAATAAAAAAATAAATAAAAAAATTACAATAAAAAAAAACAAAACATAAATAGTTACCCAAGGGTCTGAACTTTTTAATATGCATGTCAAGAGAGTATATTATTATTTTTTTTTTTTTAATTATAAGCTTGTAGTTGTATATAGTGATGGATGCAAATTGAAAAAATGCACCTTTATTTCCAAATAAAATATTGGCTCCATACATTGTGATAGGGACATATTTTAAATGGTGTAATAACCAGGACAAATGGGTAAATAAAATATGTGGGTTTTAATGATGGTAGCATGTATTATTTTAAAACTACAATGGCTGAAAACTGAGAAATAATTATTTTTTTCCATTTTTTTCCTAATATTCCAGTTAAATTGCATTGAGAAAAAAATAATTCTTAGCAAAATGTACCACCCAAAGAAAGCCTAATTGGTGGCGGAAAAAACAAGATATAGATCAATTCATTGTGATAAGTAGTGATAAAGTTATTGGCGAATGAATGGGAGGTGAAAGTTGCTCGGATGCATAAGGTGAAACAACACTGAAGGCTGAAGTGGTTAAAACACCAGAAGTGTAGGTAACCAATACTTTTTGGCGTATAAGATTCTCTGGAATTTAAGACGCACCTAGGGCAAAAACCAGGAAACAACAATATACTAAACCTGGTGCGTCCGTGTTCCAGGAGCGTCTTGTGGATGTTTTCCCCCAATTATTGTGTCCTTCTGTGTCAGGCAGCCTATTGTGCCAATCAAAGTGCGGGGATCACCTCCTTTAAAATGACTGCAGTAGGACACCCATTATTGGCACATAGTGGACATAAATGATAATAATAATAAAAAAATACAAATGTAACCATAACAGTAAACTCTATATTGTTATCAGACTCATCATACATGCTCATGATATATTGACTATGCTCCCAGTTCTACATTTTGACTACTAAAACAGCAAGAAACAGCACTTATCAGTTTTACTAATCTGGCTAAGCATTAAGACTCATTTTTAAACATATAACCATCGTTCCCCTCCCCCCAAAAAACAAATGCACGTCCCTTCTGAGAAAATTGTTTCTCATATTCTCAGTTTGTATTCATTATTTGGATCACTTCTGAAAATAGTCAATGTTGTTTTGACACACCCTGCATATTTGGTGATCCTAGCATGTATGGGGACTTTGCTATTAACTGCTTAATTCAGCGGCCCTTGACATTTCTTTAAAAAACTAAATTAAAAAGCATTTACATAAAAGATGTCTTTATAGTCGACTATTTTGCACTTCGATTTCCCTCCACTATGCCACTGTCTGGGTTTTTGGACACTTTTTACTGCTTTTTCAAAGAAATCCTGGTTGCAGAGATGCCCTGAAGATCTAAGAGGTTCACCTGCCATCATTGGGGCTCGCTGCGGACAGTGCAGAGTGTTCTTTTCTTATTGCTGGCATTAGACACAGCTCTCCAGTAGAGAAAGGAGAGGAATTTGTAGATCTTAAAAGTTCCTTTATTCAGTTTATATGCAGATGTTGTTTCTCCAAACAAGCTCAGGTGGAGCATGTATGTAAAATAGACATTCACCACATACTGCGGGAACTGTAGTGTCTCAATGGATCCTTAGTGAATGTAAATAAACAAGGCCTTTGTGTGTGATGGTGTAAAGCTCTCATTTGAAGTGAATTCTTATGCTGGGAATACACCATGCCCCAAATGCAATTCATTTTTTCTCCTAAGTTTTCTCCTAGGTGATATTTTCAAACTTGTCAATAAAATTAATTTTACACCACCAGCAAGCAAAAAAATACGCCAAATAATTTTGATGGTACTTTTTCATCTACATTTTGGAATTTTTTCAAATGCAAAGTGCTGAAAATATATTCTAAATCGAAGATGAAAAATTATCTCCTAGGAGATAACTCAGGAGAAAAAGTTAATTGCATAAGGGCCCATAAGTTTTTTTTTTGGCAGATGGGTTGATAGATAATATCCAACAGGTCTGATCTGATTTTCTCATAGAAGTAAGTAAAAATAGATTGGAAAATCAATTGATTAGTAAATTTGCTTGAAAAACCTATTGGGCTTGATTAACACTTAGCGCTGGAGTGAAAAGCCTCTTAGTGCCCCATAAGTAACTCTGCGCGCACTAACAGTCACGCAAAGCTACTTCACGCATAGCCCTGCTCAGTGTGCGTGCAGCGCGGTGCGTGGGTAATAGTGCGTGGGTATGTTAGTGTAGTTGTTTACATTGTATTAGTGTAGGTTCCGGGTGTGTAAGGAGACTTTCTTCTCCATTGGTTGCTGAGGAGGACGGTTTTTTTTATTAAAGTTGGGGCATTTTTCCTTTTATTTACTTTCCTTGTATTACGGAGAGGGAGGGGCGGGACCCTTTTTTGTAGCTGGTCTTCCGTGTGCCATCAGCCCCTGATGAGTCGTTCCTGATGAAATGCACAGGGCGGAGCTCCGGCACACGTGACCAGTAAGGAAATCTTGAGAGCGCACAGCTGGGTGCTGAGCGGCGTGTAGCGAGGTTCTGAGGCGGCACTGGTCGGGACAGTCACCCGGGGACTGCATCTGTACCTTGATATGCGTGTTTAAGAGCCATCGCTTATGAGTGCAATTCCTTTTAATCATTAAATTTTTTATGGTTTTACACTATGTTAGCCCGTTTCAGTTTTAGTTACTGAGGAACGAGTAAGTCTAATAAGAAGCAGAGCTGGACAGCCTGGACTGTTGAGTGTCCAACAAACCCCCAAAAAGCTGTCATTCTAGCCTCTGGATACTTTGGAAGACAGTTGGGTGAGTGCTGGGGGGTGTCCCAGCACTGGTGGTGTAGTATGAGGTGACGGACAGAGTACTTTGGAGAGGTGTTGGAATTTACTTCAGTCCCGCAGTTATACACTATATATGTGCTTCTGTCTTTCTTGCATGTGACGTGAAACAAGGCTTATGCAGATTGGAGAAGCTGACACAGTTTAATCCATTGTTTGGGACTGTTTCCTCGGACAATAAGGAACGTGAGATCTTTTCTGTATTATTGGCCTGTGTTTTGTGAGCGTGGACTTTTATTATCAATACTGACTTATATTGTTTAACACAGCAATTTTGGAATGCGAACCACATCTGCAGTTGTTCTATCCTAAGCGCATAAGCATTTCTTTATAGTCATGGGACTAACTGCCCCTAAGAGGACATTAGAAGCTAATCATTACACTAGTCACTGGGGTTGATTCACTAAGCTGTGCAGCTTATTGACAGCTGTGTGTGGTAAAAATCTCCAGCACAGGCTATGCAGCCATAGCATGCCCTGCTAAATCACGCTATGCTCATATAGTTTAAAAAGAGCTTTGTTAAACTTGACAAGCGTTCCACTGAACCCGCCCTGAGCCCCGGCAGGTCCAGCGGCTTCAAGATTCCTGCACTCTGGCCCAGTAGGCTGCCTGTCACTTGACAGGTATTTCATTTTAACAATTTTTTTTTAATTTCTAAAGCTGACCGTAAGATAAAAATATTCTTTAGTGGAGCCTCAGCTGCAATACGCTCTGTACTCTATTTAAGGAGTTGTTATGATGAGACCCTTCAGAAATTCCCTTCTTTCCACAAGAGCAATTAGCTGCACAGGGGAAGAGTGTTTGTAACTAATTTTCAACACCCGGACTAGTCGATTCACTAGTGAAAAACATTGAAACCTCTATCTGCCAGTTTCTGTTAGAAGCACTGTGATTTGCTTATGTTTTTTTTTTCAACACATACAAACAAAGTGATTAAGCTGAAACAATGTTTGCCTTCAATATATGGAGATAACCTGAAGACAGTTTTTCTCAACAAACGTAGAATGTTTCACATTAATCCCTGTAATACACAGACAATCTGAAAATATTGAGTTTTTCCTCAACAAAAGATAAATTGCCCTTGTCATTTCCAGAGAATGTCTTTTGTGCAAACTGTATTCGTCAAGAGGACCTGTGATACTATATTCTTTAGCTCTACGGTATTTATTACAAAGCAGTTAAAAAAAATACTGCAGAGTATAGACGCGCATGATTAAACAATAGCAAAACGATCTGCCTTTTCAAGGTGCAAAAAGAAGCCTAAAGAAGAAAATGTAATGTTAATTATTTTTGTGGTCAAATTTAGCACTTTTTTGCTAAGACAAGTTTGTGCAAAAATTTGAATTTTACAATAATGAAAATAACACTAAATGTAACCAGAAAGATAAACAATTACTCATATTTTAGAATTTTAAATTAAATGCAAAGTATTAATTTAATTTAAATTAAACCTACTAGTTGTCTTCACCATAGTGACATTTCTTTTAGTTGTATAGAATGAAAACTGACTAACATGTATAAATAACATTAACCCCCCTGGCGGTCTATTAAAAACCGCCAGGGGGCAGCAGAGCAGTTTTTTTTTATTTTTTTAAATCATGTAGCGAGCCCAGGGCTCGCTACATGATAGCCGCTGTGCAGCGGCATCCCCCTGCCCTCTTCGATCGCCTCCGGCGATCTCTGATCAGGAAATCCCATTCAAAGAACGGGATTTCCTGGAGGGCTTTCCCCGTCGCCATGGCGACGGGCGGCATGATGTCACTGACGTCATGGACGTCGTGACGTCATGGGGAGTCCCGAACTACCCCTCAGCGCTGCCTGGCACTGATTGGCCAGGCAGTGCACGGGGTCTGGGGGGGGGGGGGCGTCATGGCGCAGAGTGGCGGCGATCAGAGGGCACACGCAGCTATCAAAAAAAATTATCAAAATTGGCCCAGCAGGGCCTGAGAAATCCCCCTGCGCGGCATAGCCCATGCTCAGCACGGGCTTACCGCCAGGGAGGTTAATATACAGCACAGTTTGCAGGGAATATGAAACAGTGCTAATTAGGGGAGGTCACCTGATAACACCTACACAGAGTTATCAAATTTTAAATTAGAAATTAGAATCTTGTGCTATTGTATACTAGTCATTCACACATTCAAATATCAAATATATTTTAGTGCCAGAGCTACAAAATAAAAAAATAAAATAAATTAAAGGTTCCACTTAAAGATACACATAGTCAACTATGATTCTAAGAGAGATTTAGAGGAGAGTACTTTCCAAATTTGTGAGTTTGTTGCTGAACATTTGTTTTCTGTATGGGCAGAACACTGAAACTCTCCATCCTCTACTGACCTATACATTGTTTTCATCTATTGTTATGTTAGGAATAGATCTTCAGCTTAGATCATGCCTTCAATTTGCCTTTTGTTTATACTGTGAAGTGTTAATGAAGTTAGCAAGGTGGAGGTGAGTTTATATAAAGAGCTTTGGAAACTGTTCTTTCATACGGCTGTAAATAGCCCTTTTATTGTTAACAATAAGCCCTTTTTTAGCCAATCCCTAACCACTTTATGTTGGTAAATGGAGGAGAAGTGAATATAAAATGGGTCAGGCCTCAGTCAGGCAGAAGACTCACAGAGAGATCACAGGAAAAAGGGGACCCAATACTACTTTCTACCAGGTAACTATAAACATACTGAGTTCCTCAGATGTAATATTGATCTAAATACATTATAGTTAGGATTGTATTGTGTTATTTTGACTTCTTTAAATTATACTGTTAAGAGAAATAATCAATTATGTTAATAAGTTTAATATTATCCCGAAATGGTTTTTAAATGTGTGACTATTATAACTGGATGGCACATGTCTGATTTTACACTGTACAAAAGTGAGTGAGAGAAAATACTGATGCTGCAAGTTTTAGGCCTGGGCTATACAGGAAAAGCTTTTTATTGTTTGCTTGTGATCAAGAGATTAAACTTCTTGCTGAAAGTTTCTCTTTGTGTCAACTTTGTTTATTATTTTTTAAGATTAATTGTAAATAAAATTGTGCATAAAGAGTATAGTAGCAAAAAAGTTTCTGTACCGTGTTAGCCAAACAAATTAGGTAGGTAGAAAAAACAATGTTTTGTAAAAAATATAATACCTTTTAATTGCTAACTGAGTTAAATTATGCAAGCTTTCTGGAATCTAGAAAAAATATATAAAAAATATATATGCATAAAGAGTGTAATTGAAATCCCAAGTGTAAAAAAGAAGTTGATACAGGTGAACAAATGGTCGTATAACATTGCCTTGTTTTGTTCATGTGCTGTTGTTGATTACTCATTTTTTATTTACACACTTGTTATGTAAGCACAAGGTTACCCTGTTTAACCCATTTGATATAATATCCTTTAAGAGCGCTCCCTGGCAAGGGCCTATACAAAGATGCCAGCCACAGCCAGCCTTCCTATTCATGTCAAACTACTCTGGCAGCTGGAGAGTGCATTCTGCATATACTTAAAAGAAGTGTGGGTTTATTTGAGTGCATTGATTGCTGTTATGCTGTTATAGGCAGCATCAGTAATTTGTGTGCCAATATTGCCATCACTTAATCATCTCTAACACTTCTTAATGTTGAATTAACCCATACTGCCTAACATTATCATATCTAACCTTTTATTAACCTCTCTGAAACCACTAACCTTCATTTAACAAAGCCTAAACCTAACATTCAACCCCATCCCTTAATATTTACTCTGCTATAACTAAGCCTAACAAAAATCTCTTGGCCAAGCTCTTCAACCAGTATCCTTCATGGCAGTCAATAACAGTACACAGCTATATTTTTATTGGATAACAGTATTTGGCTATACCTGCACTGCATTCAATTTGGAGTTTGGCTATATAACATCCGAACACTGATTTTGCACTGCTATGCTAATATACATACTATACAAATAAGCAGAGTTCAGCTGCCCAGTTTTATTGTTTGGCACACCATGGTCACACATGTACACTGAGCTTTATAGCAGCACCAAATTTAACAAATTGTCTGTGCATCCAAATTTACTGCTTTGGGGCACTTCTTTTCAGGGAGTGCTTTTGGAAAAAAAGGAAATCTTGAGAATACCCCATGAGAAAAAGTCATTTACAACATTTTGTACAATTCTAGTTCTAATATGCACGTATATAAAAGTATTTTATATTTTACTTTTTTTTTCTACTCGTGCACCTAAGCCACATATATCAATACTTCTTTCTCTGTATATAGATTTATGATGCATCCAGTGATGTGAAGTATGTTGGATATATATATATATATATATATATATATATATATATATATATATATATATATATATATATATATACTGTATACAGTGGGATGCAGAAACTCAAAAATGTGGGCAAGCTTGTTGCCGTATATACTCGAATACAAGTCGACCTCGTATATAAGTCGACCCTAATATTTGACCCTCTTAAGCTGGCATTTTTTAATGTTTTAAGTATAAGTCTACACAGCAAAGTTGGGATCAAGTCCAAACCTTCAGTATAATAAAAGATAAATAAGGTTAACAATGGGGCATGAATGAGGCAGGATACCTGAAGCAACCCTGCATGATCTCCATGCATCTTCCCCACACTGTGCTGCTGTTATTGTGTTAATACATAACAGTACAGTGTTTGAAACATGCTTGCAGATCATAAGGGGTTAATGGCTTCAAGTATCTTGCCTCAGTTAGAAAAACAATGATAAGCACCAGCACACTTTACGGGAGCTGCCTGGGAAGATAAGACCAGTCCTGCACTTCAAGGAAACAGTGAATACAACAGTTTCCAGCCTGAGTTCTCCGGGCTGTGTAAACAGCTCTGTCAACTTTACCTGTCTGGCCCATTCACTGTACATTCAGATGCTGTCAGGGAGGGTGAAGTCAGTTCCAGGGACTGTCAATGAATTCCCTAGTGTGGATGCAGCTAAAACTCACAGTCAATGCTGATAGCCTCCATAAACAAATCACTGGCTTCAGCTCCAATCCAGCGTGTCCCATTGCTCTGATCCCCTCCTCCACTTCCTGATACGTCACAATGCAGAATATTTATAGAAAGGACCATCAGATATATAAAGCACGAAGTCTTTCAATTCTTGCGGTACAAAAATATCAAAACATCTTTATTGACACAAGTACGAAAATTCATTTTTTTTAAAAAGAGGAAGTCTCTGTAAGGTGCTCCTCATTTGATAGTCACAGGAATTTTCAATAGTAGTAAGAGCTTAAATATTCAACAATATATCAATTAGCAGTATATAAATTGGCACAATGCAGGGCAACCAAGTCTGTGTGTAGTGAAGGGTAGCTGCACGCACCAGGGACAGCCAGCGAGGACAGTGATCTGTGGCCAGAACTGAGGATTTATGATCGTTTCCTACCCCCACCGCAAGTGGGGGTTAGAGCAGTAAGGAGGAACAAACTTACAACCGAGGATTTTGAGCAGCTCCTACCCCCGCCGGCTGTTGGAGCATCACGTGCTGTCAGAGCGGGGGTCAGTCCATTCTGCAGCTTGCAGGAGGGGAGCTGCATTATGGTGATCAAGCATCTGACTAGAGCAGGGGGGGCAAAATCTGGCTGGCAGCACTACAGTGGCATAATGCAGCAGATGCAGAGCAGAGGGAACACTTGATACTTTGCTACAAGTCAGAAATTTAGGTTCACAAAAGTAGATCAGACCTAAATTTCTCGACTTGTAATCATCATGATTTTCCTGTATAAATCGTTGGTTGTTACGATAAACAATGTCAGTTAAATATGTCATATAGGAGACACACCGTGTTATTTGAAAAGTTAAATGAAGTTCATTGGATTTACAGAAAGTGTGCAATAATTGTTTAAACAAAATTAGGCAGGTGCATAAATTTGGGCACCACAAAGAAGAAATGAAATCAATATATAGTAGATCCTCCTTTTGCAGAAATTACAGACTCTAAACACTTCCTGTAGGTTCCAGTGAGAGTCTGGATTCCAGATTTGGACCATTCTTCTTTGCAAAACTTCTCTAGTTCATTCAGGTTTGATGGCTTCTGAGCATGGACAGCTCTCTAACTCACACCACAGATTTTCAATTATATTCAGGTCTGGGGACTGAGATGGTTATTTCAGAACATTGTACTTGTTCCTCTGCATGAATGCCTTAGTGGATTTTGAGCAGTGTTTAGTGTTGTCTTGTTGAAAGATCCAGCCTTGGCAGAGCTTCAGCTTTGTCACTGATTCCTGGACATTCTGGTCTCCAGAATCTGCTGATACTGAGTGGAATCTATGCGTTCCTCAAATTTGACAAGATTCCCAGTCCCTGCATTGGCCACACAGCCCCACAGCATAATGGAACCACCACCATATCTTACTGTATGTAGCAGGTGTATTTCTTGGAATGCTGTGTTCTTTTTCCTCCATGTATAACTCCCCTTGTTATGCCCAAATAACTAATCGGTCCACAGTACCTTTTTCAAAAATTAAGGTGGCTTGTCCAAATGTGCTTTAGCATAACTCGAGCGGCTCTGTTTGTGTTTTGGGTTATTGTCATGCTGAAATGTCCAGTGGTGCCCAAGGCCAAGTTTCTCTGAAGACTGCCTGATTATGTCATTGAGAATCCTCATGTATTGCTCTTTTTTCATGGTGCCATTTACTGTGATTAGGTTCCCTGGTCCATTGGCTGAAAAACCACACCCCGAAGCATTAAGTTCCCACCACCATGTTTGACAGTGAGGATGGTGTTCTTTGGGTTGAAGGCTTCTTCTTTTTTATGCCAAATGAAGGAAATATCATTGTGACCAAACAATTCACTTTTTGTTTCATCTGACCATAACACAGAAAACCAGAAGTTTTCTTATTTGTCCAGATGAGCATTTGCAAAGGCCAACCGTGCTTTTGTGCGCCTTATCTGGAGAAGTGGTGTCCTCCTTGGTCTGCATCCATGGAACCCAGCAGTGTGCAGTGTCCATTGGATTGTCTGCCTTAAGACATTGCCACCAGCAGAGCCCAGATTCACCAAGATAGCCTTGGAAGTTACATAGTTATTTTGGTTGAAAAAAGACATACGTCCATCGAGTTCAACCAGTATAAAGTACAACACCAGCCTGCTCCCTCACATATCCCTGTTGATCCAGAGGAAGGCGAAAAAAACCCCTACAAGGCATAGTCCAATTAGCCCCAAAAGGGAAAAATTCCTTCCCGACTCCAGATGGCAATCAGATAAAATCCCTGGATCAACATCATTATGCATTACCTAGTAATTGTAGCCATGGATGTCTTTCAACGCAAGGAAAGCATCTAAGCCCACTTTAAATGCAGGTATAGAGCTTGCCATAATGACTTCCTGTGGCAATGCATTCCACATCTTAATCACTCTTACTGTAAAGAACCCCTTCCTAAATAAATGGCTAAAATGTTTTTCCTCCATGCGCAGATCATGTCCTCTAGTCCTTTGAGAAGGCCTAGGGACAAAAAGCTCAACCGCCAAGCTGTTATATTGCCCTCTGATGTATTTATACATGTTAATTAGATCCCCTCTAAGGCGTCTTTTCTCTAGACTAAATAAACCCAGTTTATCTAACCTTTCTTGGAAAGTGAGACCTTGCATCCCACGTATCAATTTTGTTGCTCGTCTCTGCACCTGCTCTAAAACTGCAATATCTTTTTTGTAATGTGGTGCCCAGAACTGAATTCCATATTCCAGATGTGGCCTTACTAGAGAGTTAAACAGGGGCAATATTATGCTAGCATATCGAGTTTTTATTTTCCTTTTAATGCATCCCAAAATTTTGTTAGCTTTAGCTGCAGCGGCTTGGCATTGAGTATGATTATTCAACTTGTTGTCGATGAGTACTCCTAAGTCCTTCTTCAAGTTTGATGTCCCCAACTGTATCCCATTTAAGTGATACTTGGATTCTTTTTCACCTCTCTCTCTATCCTCCTAGCAAGCACAGGTGTCACTTTTGGCTTCCAAACCAAGTCCTCTGAAATTTTTCACAGTGCGGAACATCTTGTATTTTTTAATAATACTTTGCACTGTAGCCTCTGAAACTTGAAAACCTTTAGAAATGGCCTTGTAGCCCTTTCCTGACTTGTGAGCAGCCACAATGCGCAGTCACAGGTCCTCACCGAGCTTCTCTGTCTTAACCATGATTGTCCACAAACCAACTGCAGAGTGCTGCTGTTTTTCACCTGTTGATTAAAACAGCTGTTCCAAATTAATCAGGGTAATTAGGATGCTGTAGAACAGCTTGGACTATTTGGAATGGTATAAAACTTTGGATTTACCCACAGGCTGCGACAGTTTGTGAAGGGTATGAATAATTTTGGACTGGACACTTTTTGCTCAAATGTAAATAAAAGCTGAGAAATGTTTTTTTTTTCCACAATAACACCTGTTGTGCATGGTCTTATTATCTTTTGGGAGACACCTATTGTAATTTCCCATTAGAAAATGACTTGCTGGTTGAAAAAAAAGTAACTTAAAGTCAAAATAATTATGGGCAGCACTGTACATATATTTGCTTACTATACTGTCAGAACCTTTTGGAATATAGTAAAAATAACATATAATTTTTTAATTGCAGGTGCAATTAAAAAGCTGAATTCCTGCTCAACTCTGAGAATATCTTTCAATAAACTGGATCTCCAGCAGCCCATGATGAGTCACAGAGGAGACAAGCCGCATCACTGCTCAGAGTGTAAGAAAAGCTTCACTCGTCCATCACAGCTTATTATACACCAGAGGAGTCACACCGGAGAGAGGCCATTTTCTTGTCCTGAATGTGAGAAATGTTTTACTGTGAAATCAAGCTTGAAAAACCATCAGAGGATTCATACTGGAGAGAAACCTTTTTCTTGCTCTGAATGTCCGAAATGCTTTACTGAGAAATCAAGCCTTACAGCACACCAGAGGATTCATACAGGAGAGAATTTTTTTGTGTGTTTAGAATGTGACAAATCTTTCACTCAAATATCTAACCTTAAACGACACCAGAAGATTCATACAGGAGAGAAGCCATTTTCCTGCTCTGAATGCCAGAAATGTTTTACCAGAAAATTAAGCCTCATAGCACACCAGAGGAATCACACTGGAGAGAAGCCATTTTCTTGCTCTGAATGTGAGAAGTCCTTCAGAACTCAAAAAAAGTTCAACATTCATCTTCGGATTCACACAGGAGAGAAGCCATATAAATGCACAGAATGTGACAAATGCTTCACACAGGAGGGACATCTTACTCAGCATCAGAGAACTCACACAGGAGAAAAACCATTTAAATGTTCAGAATGTGATAAATGCTTCGCACAAAGGTCTAATCTTAGTTGGCATCAGAGAACTCACACAGGAGAAAAGCCATTTAGTTGCTCACAATGTGACAAGAGCTTCTCACACCAGTCATCTCTGAGAAGTCATCAGAAGATACATGAGCGAGTGGATGTGAGCCTGTAAACCAATTTCAATGAACATTTTTGTTGTAATATCACAGGATTATAATTTAGGATATATTTTAATTATAAAAGTTTCTTTTAAATATGCATTTCAGAAGCTTATATAGCTTCAGAGACCATGTACAGCAGTGATCGCTAACCTTGGCACTACAGCTGTGGTAAAACTACAAGTCCCATGAGGCATTGCAATACCCTGACAGATCTAAGCATAACTCGGGGAGGCAGAGGCATGATGGGATTTGTAGTTTTGTCACAGCTGGAGTGCCAAGGTTAGCCATCACTGATGTACAGTATACACACAGAAAGTAAATGTTTTTTGGTGATTTATTACAAAAAACTGCAGTCGAAAGTAAACTTTCATCAGCTAGTACACTAAAATCTAACAGATTTCTAAATATACTTTTACATTTTTTGCACAATAGACAGTAATTCTATAAGGATATCCTTTTAATCCATATTTTATTTACTGTTAAAGGACCTTTATCATGAAAAAAAAATGAAATCCATGAGTATGCATATTTATAAAATGTGCATTTATCAAAGTGTAAAATACCTTTAGAAATCTTTTTTTTTCTGCCACTGTTACGTGCTGTAGTTTGTAAAAATCGAACAGATCTGACAGGTGTTGGACTAATCCATCTCCTCATAGGGGAATCTTATGTTTTTATTTAATTTCAAAAGCACTAACTGGACAGCGGGTGCTCAGTCCAGCTACCAGTGTAGTGCACAACTATGTGGGGAGGCTGGTCAGCATCTTTGCTTATCTTCTTTTCCAGGGAATGCTTTTGTAAAGATGTCTAATAAGTATATGTACTTATTTCTTTTTATTTTTTGAAATAGTGGTCCTTTAAGTTCCCTGGCATTTAGTTTCTGCTGCATTTCTGTGCATAAAGTGATCCAATTTATTTTCATAACCCTTTCTGTACCCTTCTATCTCCAGTGTGTTACCTTCTGTTCCCCATGTGTCCTTTTCTGCCCCACTGTTTATCTTATGCTACCCCCCATTTGTCCTTCCACTCTCTCCTCCAAGGTGTACTATGCAAAACAGCAGCATGGCTACCTAATCAACAGCTTCAGCTGCAATCTGCTGTGAAGCCGGCACTAGAGGTGCAGTGAAGGAAAGGAGAGGTCTGTCTCCAGATTGCAGCTGGAGCCGTTGATTAGGTGAGCCATGTTGCTGCTTCTCATAGTACACAGAAGGACACAAGGGAGGGGGGTTAGTGGAGGGTAAATAGGGGGCAGAGGAGAACAAATGAGGGTAGAGGAGGGCTCCTGGGCAGTATGCCTGGCACTGTGTTGGGTATACCACTTTCAGCCCATTTCTCTTGCCCTACACAGAGTCAGGAGTCCCGCCCACGAGGTTAAGTTTATGATCTGTAAATGTGTCTTGCAATCTGTTACTTTCATTCATTGAACATGATTATCTATGATTTATTTCTATATGTGCACAGAGGTGTTTGGTTTAAGAAAATGTCATTTTAAAATTGGTTTATTTTTGTCTTTTTGACTAATGGTGGGGGGAGTTAAAATAGTTTACATGCGTGTGATTTTAGCTGATGTTTTAATGTGTTTTAAGTTTAATTCAATAAAACCTGAAATTTCTTTAGTATTTTGCTGTGCTGGAAATATAGTTTGCATTGTTATTCTATGAAATGGGCCTTTAAACTGATTGCCAAAGCATTGTCTATTAAAAATACATGAAAACAGGGCTCACCAAACTGGTTTATCCCATTTATTCACTCAACAGAGCATACAAAAGTGTTTTGGGACAGAAGACTGAGCATCTGAGGAAGGGAAAGTGGCCAAAACCCTTGTGCCAGTCTTCCTGTACATTCCTGTCTTTGAATAATTGTGATAGCTCCAGTTTTCTGTTTTTTCACTGGTATATCTGGGTGTGGTGGTACAGGGGTGGTGCTTGGCCCAGGCGAATCAAGCAGGTTGTCCCCTACAGCAAGCAAAGCAGGTCATTTTGGCTCTTGCACTGCGTCTAACCTGGGCACCACCATAGACATAACGTTGTTATGTCTATGTCCGCGCAAGGGTAATTCAGTGATCTGATGATCGCTGGACACCAAATTACTTCTCACTCTGAGCTTCTATGACTCAGAGGGGGAATAGTAATTAATGCCACATGGAATTTGTGAGGCAGCAGGGAGAGCTGTGCGCTAAAATGTTTGGGTGGCAAAGCGCCATGTATGCCACAGCAGGGGCCTCCCGTGCTGCCATTACTGCTCTGTCTGTTACTTTTATGGCTGCTGCTGCCTCCCCATCATTCATACACAGACCTCAGATCAGCAGTAATGTGAACAGAGGGAGGAGCGGCGCAGCGGAAGTGAGGCTTCTTGAGCTATTTCTGTTAGTGAATCAACCCCCATCTGTGTCTATTATGATGATAATAGAAAAAAATAAAATATACACATATAACCCTAACAGTAAACTCCATAGTGTTATCAGACTCATCATACATGCTCATGATATATTGACTATGCTCCCAGTTCTACCTTTTGACTCCTACAACATCAAGAACCGGCACTTATCAGTTTTACTAATCTGGTTAAGCTTTAAGAGTCATTTTTAAACATATAATCGTTGTTTCCTTCCCCCAAGAAAACTATTGCATTTCCATTGTGAGAGAGGTAATAGTTTCTCATATTCTCAGTTTGTATTCATTATTTGGATCACTTCTGAAATAGTTAGTGTTGTTTTGACACACCCTGCACATTTGGTGATCCCAGCATGTATGGGGGCTTTACTATTCACTGCTTAATTCAGCAGCCATTGACATATCTTTTTAAAAACATTAAAAAGCATTTACATAAAATACATATAATTTTTTTTTACTATTTTGTCCTTGATTTCCCTCCACTATGCCACTGTCTGGGTTTTTAGACACTTTGTACTGTTTTTTTTAAAGAAATCCTGGTTGCAGAGATGCCCTGAAGGTCTTAGAGGTTCGTCCTGCCATCATTGGGGCTCACTGCGGACAGTCGATTCCCAAATTGTTGCAATAAAATGTACGATCTGCAAGTGATCTTTTATGATATTTGTCCATCACTACCTAGGGAGTAAGTTTATATCTCTGTAGGTGGCAGTTATAGTGAGGCTATATGCACCCTAAGGATTAGCTGTTCCAGAAATGTAAATCTACTTGTGACCTTGCATGAGCAATGCATAAATTACACACAGAGTGTTCTTTTCTTATTGCTGGCATTAGACACAGCTCTCCAGTAGAGAAAGGAGGAGGAATTTGTAGATCTTAAAAGTTCCTTTATTCAGTTTATATGCAGGTGTTGTTTCCCCAAACAAGCTAAGGTGGAGCGTGTATGTAAAATAGACATTCACCACATACTGGGGACTGTAGTGTCTCAATGGATCCTTAGTGAATGTAAATAAACAAGACCTTTGTGTGTGATGGTGTAAAGCTCTCACTTGAAGTGAATTCTTAAGGCCCATACACACGTCGGATTTTTCCGAACGACGGGTCGTTTGAACGTCCCATCGTTCAGTCATCCGCACGCCAAATCGGGCGTGTGTACAGTCCGTCATTCGAGTGATAAGACTGATTTTAAGCGATCCGCCAGGCGGAAAGTTTTCTCCTAGGTGATATTTTCAAACTTGGCAATAAAATTAATTTTACACCACCAGCAAGCAAAAAAATACGCCAAATAATTTTGATCAAACTTTTTCACCTACATTTTGGTAGTTTTTCCATTGCAAAGTGCTGAAAATGTATTCTAAATCGTAGATGAAAAATTATCTCCTAGGAGATAACCCAGGAGAAAAAGTTAATTGCATATGGGCCCATGAGTTCTTTTGGCAGATAGATGGCTCAATAGATAAATTCCGACAGATTTTCTGATCGATTTTCTGATAGAAGTAAATGGAAATCGATTGGAAAATCGATTGACCAGTAAATCTGCTGAATAACTCATTGTGTATTCCAAGCATTAGGGCTTGTACACACTTCCAATGCATGTTGCCTGTTGGAGATGAGCACCTGATCCCCTTGGGGAACATTGCCGAGCTGGGCTGCACAAACGTGTGTCAGCTGTGCTATGGGGGTGGGTGGGCAATAAAGGGACAACAAGCAGTGCAATGCATGACATTACACAATGAGAGATTATAACAAAAAGATATTAACAATAAAATTTGTTACATAATTCAACAATACAGCTTAACACAACCCTACTCTCACACAGAACCCTTCCCTGGTGGTGCCTAAAGCTAACCACTCCCCTGGTGGTGCCGAACCCTAACCCCCCCCCCCCCCCCCGATGGTGCCTAACCTTAACCAACCCCCTGGAGGTTCCTAACCCTAACCCCCCGGTGGTGCCCAACACTAACCATCCCGCCCGGTGTTGCCTAACCCTAACCAACCCCCTGGAGGTGCCTAACCCTAACCACCCCCCTGGAGGTGCCTAACCCTAAACATTCCCCCTGCAGAAACACCCTTTTACACACAGTAATGATAATATGCTGGATAACGTAAAATCTGTACATACAAACAAGTAATATGACAAAAACTATAACATTGCAAGCTTCTAAAATGATTGATAACATACTTCAAAAACTTTAATGTTTTAATGTTGTTAATGCTATTTATGGGTCACCCTTTTTCTGCTTTTTTTCGTTGCATTAACGATAATTGCATTAGAGTCCATGGCGGCACCCTTTTCCTCCACTAGCTGCCGGTACCCTTTTTTCCTGCTACCTTTTCCCCTGGAGAAGTCGGACTATTTGCTTTATAGACACCTGTAAGACTATTTAGAATCCACTCTGCCCTCTCTATCTCCCACTTCCAACCACAGAAATATGAGAGGCCATTGCTCAAGATTTTTGGACAAAAAGTTTAAGTTTCCAAACTGCCTGGGGGCTTTATATGGTGAACATATTTGTATTGTATAATCATGTTCCCTGGCAGTGGAAATAGATATTTCATTTACCGGAAATTTCGATTTTTACTTCTGCTGGCAGTTGTGGATGTCGACTATAAGTTTATTTATGTAGATATGTAATACTATGAGGGCAGCAGTGACTCCTACCTTTTTTGGCCATTCCCCATTCTTTCAAGACACAGAAAACCAACAGCTCAACATTTCACCTACAAAAGCCTGGCATGGCACTCCTGGTCCAGATCATTATTTTATGTTTGTGGCAGATGAATACATCATGAGGCACTACCGCTCCTGTAACCTCACAGTGATGAAAACAGTGGTGGGGGATTTTTTAGAGATTTTTTTATTGAGTTTTTTCTTCAAAAAGAGGAAACATTAATCAAAACAATCCACTAGCAATCCAGTGACATCTTACATCAGCCATCATATGTGACACAAGTTACAAATAGTTTCCATTAAGGAAGGTTCAAACACATAACATACAAGTAAACACTGTAAGCTATATCAGCATATGAGCAAGTTACAAATAAGGTAATTCAAGTTTGGAGGTCAGGGATAATGGTATTAATATCCAGGTGGGGGATAACTGTATAAGATAATTCCAAGCACATATTTCATATATTATCCAATTTAGTCAATTGAGCTCTAGACTGATATGTAAGTTTATAAAGGGTTAAGCTGGCATTTCCCACATTATTACAATCACATAATGGCCTCAATTCACTCAGCAGTTTAGACTAGTCTACTGATGGTTTTTAGTCTACTGATGGTTTGGTGTAAATCAGTTGCATCAAGAGGGAATTCACTAATAATTACCGAATGTTTTAGACCTGTTTTAGACCTGGTCTAAAACATTTGGTAATTAGATCGGTAAAGCAGGGGAAATTATTAAAAGAAGCAATTCACAAACAAATAGCTATGACTGACATCCTTCTCCTCTGATGAGCTCTCATCTGGATACAATTAAACTCCTGCATAATTAATTCAAAAGGTTCCATCCTCATGTCTAAAATACCTCACAGAATTACTGTACTGACAGAAATCAGCTGGTTTGATCTCTGTCAGAAAAAGTGGGCGCAGTTACTCCTTGTTTGCCTTTGTGAATTGCATCTTTTGATCATTTCCCCTGCTTTACAGGCCTAATTACCAAATGTTTTAGAGCAGGTCTAAAAACAGGTCAAAAACATTACACCAAACCATCAGTAGACTAAAAACCATCAGTAGACTAGTCTAAACTACTTAGTGAATTGAGGCCAATGTAGGGCTAGGGAACACTGTTTCCATTTTGACTCTCTTGCATAGAATAGAATGATCCTGATAAGCACCATTTTATACCACAGGCAATATCTCCCAGCATGCCTAGCACGCAGAATTTAAAGGGTACCCGAGGTGACATGTGACATGATAAGATAAACATGTGTATATACAGTGCAAAACACATTAACAACAAGGCTGTTTTAGTTTCTTTTATTTTGCTGCCTGATGGCTAGTTCACAGAGCTCAGTTGCGTTCCAGAATATCTCTGCATGTCAACTCACTGCCCATACAATTCTATGGGGCTGTTCACAGATCTGCTTTGTAACGGATCATGTTATTCCGATTTTAGTGATTTATACCAAAGCCCCCATAGATGCTTGAATCACCAAATTTGCAGGGTTTGCTAAGGAGTACTCTGGGAACAAGAGGAAAAAAAAAGATTTTTTTTTTCAAAAAGATCTTATAATTTTTGAGAATATAGATTTTGAATATTTCAAAAGAAAAAAAATGTTTTTAGAGTCAGCAAAACAACATTTTGCAGCAGCATTCAGAATGTCATTGCTCTGGGGCTTGTCATACTTAGTATAGCAAGTCCAGGGCTGGGAATGGGATAGACGTGTGTGGCCCTGTCTGTCATCAAGGCAGGGATCAATGCATCTCCGTCAATTCATCGGGTATTGAGATGATGGCACTGGATCATTTCTGAGGATGCTGTCAAGTGAATAATGAAAGGAAAGTTATGGTTAATTAAGATCATTAAAGGACTTTTTTATGGTTGCCTTTTTACTTTGTTTTAAAGGGGAACTGAAGAGAGAGGTATATGGAGGCTGTCATGTTTATTTCCTTTTAGACAATACCAGTTGCCTGGCAGCCCTGCTGATCCTCTGCCTCTAATACTATTAGCCATAGCCCCTGAACAAGAATGCAGCAGATCAGGTGTTTCAGTGGTTCAGACTTATAAGTCTGATCTGACAAGACTAGCTGCATGCTTGTTTCTGGTTTTAATCAGATACTACTGCAGAGAAATAGACCAGCAGGGCTGCCAGGCAACTGGTATTGATTAAAAGTAAATAAACATGACAGCCTCCATATACCTCTCTCTTCAGTTCCCCTTTAAGTCTTTGTGAAAATGTTCAGAGTGTGGGAAATATTTTGGCGATAAAGGAAACCTTGTCAAGCATGAGAGAACTCAAACTGGTGAGAAACCATATTCGTGTACTGAGTGTGGGAAATGTTTTGCACAGAAATTCCAACTTGTTACACATGAGAGATCACACACTACTGAGAAGCCCTTTTTATGTGCTGAGTGTGGGAAATGTTTTGCTCACAAATCAGAGCTTGTTTTACATGGCGGCTTTCACACTGGGAATACACCCTATTCATGTTCTGAGTGTGGGAAATTTCTTGGGCCTAAATCACTGATGGTCAGACATGAGACGTCTCACACTGGTGAGAAGCACTATTCATGTGGTGAGTGTGGGAAATGTTTTTGTACAGAAATCAATTCTTGTCACATACGAGAGGTCAGGGCCGGTTCACACTTGTTGCTAATGTATCCCTATGGGATCATTCTCACTGCAGTATTTGCGATTTGCATAAATCACAAACATGCTGCATGCAGCGCTTTGGGGGATGATTGCAATGTGATTCACATTCTGTTGAATGGGAATCACAACGCAAATTACAGCAAAATTGCAATGAAAAATAGCAATCGTGTTTGCAATCGCGATTTGCGTTCAGAGTGTGAACTAGCCCTCACACACTGGTGAGAGGCCCTATGCATGTGCTGAGTGTGGGAAATGTTTTGGTCAGGAAGAAATCCTTATAATACATGAAAGATCTCACACTGGTGAGAAGACCAATTCATGTTCTGAGTGTGGGAAATGTTTTGCCCAGAAATCAGACCTTGTCACACATGAGAGATCACACACTGGTGAGAGGCCCTATCCATGTTCTGAGTGTGGGAAATGCTTTGTTTCAATTTGCATTCAGAGTGTGAACTATCCCTCTCACACTGGTGAGAGAGTGGGGGAAATGATTTGCACAGAAATCAGTTATTGTCACACATGAAAAGTCACGCACTGGTGAGAAGCCCTATTCATGCACTAAGTGTGGGTAATGTTTTGGTCATAAACAATACCTAGTCATACATGAGAGATCTCACACTGGCGAGAAGCCCTGTTCATGGTCTGAGAGTGGGAAATGATTGGAAGCAAATCAAACCTTGTCATGCATAAGAAATATCACAGTGGTGAAAAGCCCTATCCATGTTCTGAGTGTGGGAAATGTTTGACCAGAAATCAGACCTTGTCACACCTGAGAGATCAAACACTGGTGAGAAGCCCTATCCATGAGCTGAGTGTGGGAAATGCTGTACAAAACATTTCCCACACTCAGCACATGAAGGTGGTTGCTCACCAGTGTGAGTTCTCTCACGTTTGATAAGGTTTCTTTTATCACCAAAATATTTCCCACACTCATTTCCACAAAGACTTAAAATGAAATAAAAAGGTAACCACAAAAAAGTCCTATAACCATTTTCACCTTTTGGACATAGCTGCTACGTCCTAAAGGCTGCTACTATGCTACTGTGTGCTTCGTTAGCCCGGAGATCAATAAATGGGAATGCAGTTTCCTTCATTGATCTAAGTCACCATTAGAAAGACCGATGGCTTCTTTCAGAAGCCGTGATCTTTCTAAAGGAAAAAAAAGTTTCCCGTCCTCCCTTCACATCCTGTAAGCGAGAGTGCTTGCTTACAGGGCTAAAAACAAACATTTTGACTGTGGCCATCTTGTGGACAAATAGTAAAACTACATCTACATACATTTTTTTTTAAATAAATACAATTTTTCACATTTAAAATTAACTGTTCACCCTCCACACTCCAAAAAATACATAAATATTTTTTTTAATAAAAAATAAAAATGCAATTAAAAAAAATAGTTATCTAAGGGTCTGAACTTTTTTAATATGCATGTGAAGAGGGTATATTACTATTATTTTTTTAATTATAAGCTTGTAAATAGTGAAATATTGGTGGCATACATTGTAATATGGACAAATGTTACATGGTGTAATAACCGAAACAAATGGGGAAATAAAATATGTGGATTTTAACTATGGTAACATGTATTATTTTAAAGCTAAAATAGATGAAAACTGAGAAATATTTTTTTTTCATTTTGTTTCTTAATATTCCCTTTAAAATGCATGTAGGAAAAATAATTCTTAGCAAAATGTACCACCCAAAGAAAGCCTAATTAGTGGTGGAAAAACAAGATATAGATCAATTGATTGTGATAATTAGTGATAAAGTTATTGGCGAATGAATAGGAGGTGAAAATTGCTCGGATGCATAAGGTGAAAAACGACTGAAGACTGAAGTGGTTAATGGTCTTAATTAACCATAAATACTTACCTTTCATTATTCGCATGACAGTGTCCTCAGAAATGATCCAGTGCCATATCCTCTTGATACCCGATGAATGATGGAGAATCCCTGCCCTGATGATCGATGGACAGTAGTACCACACACATTGATCCCATTCCCAGCCCTGGACTTGCTATACTAAGTATGGCAAGCCCCAGAGCAATGACATTCTGAGTTATGCTGCAGAATGTCACTTTGCTGACTTTAAAAAACATTTTTTCTTTGAAATATTCAAAATCGATATTCTCAAAAACTACAAGGTCTTTTTGAAAGATGTTTTTTTTTTCCTTTTGTTCCCACAGTTCTCCTTAACATACCCTGCAAATTTGGTTTTGGTAATTCTAGAATGTTTGTGGGCTTTGCTATTAAGCACTGAAGTTGGCAACCTTTGAGTTCAATGCTAAATATGAACGCAAACTTTTACCATGAAAATTTGCTGTAAAATGTGCATAGTCATTATTTGCCAGGAACTGTTCATCTGGCAAACGTTTCTGCCATCCCTTTGTGTATGTTGTCCCTGTGTTTGCATAAGTTTCCCCAGTTGCAGTACTCCAGTTTCCTCCCACATCTCACATACATACACAGATAGGATGAGAGGCCTTTGCTGTCCTTCACAATAATTGGAGCATTGTAAAATGACCGACATGCTGAGAATACACCATGAGTTTTTTCAGCAGATAGATGGCTGGATAGATAATTTTCGACAGGTTTGATCTGATTTTGATCATTTTTCTGATCGATTTTCCCATAGAAGTGAATTGAAATAGATCGGAAAATCAATCAGAAAATCAATCGGAAAAACTATCAGAAAATTGATTGGAAAGTAAATCTGCCAAAAAAAAACCTCATTGCGTATTCCCAGGATTAGTTTATCTACTATGGTTCTGTAAACACTCGTAACCAGCACACATTAAAGCACCTCATACCTCCACCAAGGTTGGGTTGGGATAAATGGGCATGGTCCTCACCACTCCCCTTCTGCCTCCTACTCCATTTCTGCCACTCTCCCAGCAAGTCCACACAGAAAGGAGAATGTGCTTAAGACAGGCCACTAGGAATCCCTCAAACATCCACCTTGCCAGGCAGTGCTGAAAGCAGTGGCGGATCTAGAGGGGTGCAGGCATGGCTAGTGCCATGGGCGACAGTGCACCATGGGCGCCATGCCTGCCCCCATGCTGCCCACCACCTCCGCATCTTGTGCCGCCCGTTCCAGATGCCTCCGGTCCCCTGCGCCCCTCCCCTTCCATGGGGGCCATGCTGCCAGCCACCTCCACAATTCGCATCTTGTGCCTCCCGCCTCGGTGCTCGATGCCTCTGGTCTCCCGTGCCCCCACCTGCTGTTTCTCTGTCCCTACTATCAGACTTTAGATTAGCGGCAAGAGGAGAGACAGAGTACGCACACCGTCTACCCGTCGCGTCACATGCGGAAGTGACGTCATCAGTCACTTCCTACATTTGAAGTGCATTGGGAAGGAAGTGTGCACCCTCTCTGTCTCTCTTCTTGCCGCTAATCTAAAGACTGATAGCAAGGAAAGAGAAATGGCAGGCGGGGGCACGGTAGACCGGAGGGATCGAGTACCAGGAGATGCAAGATGCAGAGGTGATGACATGGGGGATGCAGTAGTGCTGGGGGGGCGCAAACTCGGTGTTTGCCATGGGCGCTATACAGCCTTGATACGCCTCTGGCTGAAAGTGCTTTCCTGCAACTGCTTTCCTTCAGGGACAGAAGACCCACTGCCCAAGACGCTCTTTGATCACTCCACCACACAAGTAATCTGTTGGAATTTAATTTTTTTTAACAAAAAATTCTGGATATTTATACTAATTGATATACACATATATTTTTAACAATTGCAATAATAGTTCCCCTTGTGATAGTTGGCACCAAGCCACACTGCAACTGTTCTTGCTCACCCCCCCTCCCTCCCACACACACGCACACACACACACACACACACACACACGCACACACACTGCAACTCAGGTCCTCCATCCTTGGGCCTAATATTTCCAACACTTCTAGACAGCTTTAGGAATGGAATTATTTCATGATATCATCCAGTGATGCCGCCACTGTGAACTGAATCATTCATTGTGATGACCCGGATGATTCGACTCACAAAAAAGATCTGGATCAAATGAAGGATTCATTCATGATCCGGACAACACTACCTACGAGTCCAGGTTACGTCACCACAGTGCAGTGAATATTAATTAGCCATGTGGCTAGTCACTGAGCAAGTGCAAGCAGTTTAACACAGCTAAAGCCCAGTATAACGCACAGCATGCTGCACTTTCATTCAACTTATAGCGCTTCTAATCAGCAGGGGGGCAGTTCTGCATGATAATTAGAAGATTCCTAAATCCTACTTAACAGTGGCAGTTTAGCATGAATTTCTAGAACAGCACTACAGTTAAGAACAGTGCAAACCCATCCCTAAACTGCCACAGATTAAGAAGTGCTTCATAGCACTTCTACAGCTTGTGCAGCAATGTAGACTTGACATGATTTGTGAATTGCTCCTCCTCCCTGCTGCCAGGTGTCCTGTGAAGCTGTTCTGTGCTTAACCATTCCAGTGCTGGACATTGATGCAATACAGCAGATGTATTGGTTACCTCAGCAACAGCAATCTCTCTCACACACTTCACTGTCTAAGAAACCTTCCTAACTCCTCCTATTTTACCCCAGTTTAGGAAGGAAACTGCACTATCTAGTGATTTCTTAAGATGTCTGAGACAGTTCTGCATGGATTTCTAAAAACCTACCAATATTTTTTCTCAGACACTCTTAATCAATGGCCTCAATTCACTAAGCTTATCTCCTGTCTTTAATATCGTTTCTAGAGTTATCACCATGGTGATGAGGCATGTTGTATTCAGGAAACATTTTACCTCAAGCAAACCTAAAGTTAACTCTTCTGTCTTTAGTTTAACTCTTCAATCCTTAAAATAACTCCAGAAGTTAAAGACAGGCTGTTAATTAACTGCGTGTAAAAAAAATACAGAGGAGGTAAATTAACTACAAAGGAGGTAATTTAACTACAGAGGAGGTAACTTAAGGAATGAAGAGATAAGATCACTCTCTCACTGTGTGGTGGCAAGTTATCTCTTGCCTTATTATTAGTGTTGGGTGAACACCTGGATGTTCGGGTTCGCGAACGTTCCCCGAACATGGCCGCGATGTTCGGGTGTTCGCGCCGAACTCCGAACATAATGCAAGTCAATGGGGACCCGAACTTTCGTGCTTTGTAAAGCTTCCTTACATGGTACATACCCCAAATTTGCAGGGTATGTGCACCTTGGGAGTGGGTACAAGAGGAAAAAAAACATTTGAAAAAGAGCTTATAGTTTTTGAGAAAATTGATTGTAAAGTTTCAAAGGAAAAACTGTCTTTTAAATGTGGAAAATGTAAAAATGTAATACAGATAAGAATTTCCAGGAAAAGGGACCGGTAACGCTAACCCAGCAGCAGCACACGTGATGGAACAGGAGGAGGGCGGCGCAGGAGGAGAAGGCCACGCTTTGAGACACAACAACCCAGGCCTTGCATGAGGACAAGAAGCGTGCGGATAGCAAATAGCAATGCATTTTGCCGCCATGCAGTCATAAATGTAATACAGATAAGAGGTTCCGTAAAAAGGGACCGGCAATGCTAACCCAGCAGCAGCACACGTGATGGAACAGGAGGAGGCGCAGGAGGAGAAGGCCACGCTTTGAGACACAACAACCCAGGCCTTGCATGAGGACAAGAAGTGTGCGGATAGCAATGCATTTTGCCGCCATGCAGTCATAAATGTAATACAGATGAGAGGTTCAATAAACAGGGACCGGAAACGCTAACCCAGCAGCAGCACACGTGATGAAACAGGAGGAGGGAAGCGCAGGAGGAGAAGGCCACGCTTTGAGACACAACAACCCAGGCCTTGCATGAGGACAAGAAGCGTGCGGATAGCAAATAGCAATGCATTTTGCCGCCATGCAGTCATAAATGTAATACATATAAGAGGTTCCGTAAAAAGGGACCGGCAACGCTAACCCAGCAGCAGCACACGTGATGGAACAGGAGGAGGCGCAGGAGGAGAAGGCCACGCTTTGAGACACAACAACCCAGGCCTTGGATGAGGACAAGAAGAGTGTGGATAGCAATGCATTTTGTCGCCATGCAGTCATAAATGTAATACAGATAAGAGGTTCAATAAACAGGGACCGGAAACGCTAACCCATCACAGATGTTCACTGTTCATGTTACTTGGTTGGGGTCCGGGAGTGTTGCGTAGTCGTTTCCAAATCCAGGATTGATTCATTTTAATTTGAGTCAGACGGTCTGCATTTTCTGTGGAGAGGCAGATACGCCAATCTGTGACGATGCCTCCGGCAGCACTGAAACAGCGTTCCGACATAACGCTGGCTGCCGGGCAAGCCAGCACCTCTATTGCGTACATTGCCAGTTCGTGTCAGGTGTGTAGCTTAGAGACCCAATAGTTGAAGGGTGCAGATGGATGGTTCAACACGGCTACGCCATCTGACATGTAGTCTTTGATCATCTTCTGCAGGCGAGCGGTGTTGTAGGTGGAACTGGGCGATTGCTGTTCTGTGGGCTGCTGCATGGGTGTCAGAAAATTTTGCCACTCCAAGGACACTGCCGATACCATTCCCTTGTGGGCACTAGCTGCAGCTTGCGTTCTTTGTTCCCCTCCTCGTCCTGGGTTTACGGAAGTCAGTCTGTCGGCGTGGAATTGGCTAGAGGAGGAGGATGTCAATCTCCTCTCTAATGTCTCCACAAGGGCCTGCTGGTATTCTTCCATTTTGACCTGTCTGACAGTTTCTCCAATGAGTTTGGGAACATTGTCTTTGTACCGTGGATCCAGAAGGGTATAAACCCAGTAATCCACGTCGTCCAGAATTTGAACAACGCGCGGGTCGCGTTCGATGCAGTCTAGCATGAATTGAGCCATGTCTGCCACAGTTCTAACAGAATCCTCATCATGTTCTTCTGAGCTTGACGCACCCTCATCATCATCACCAGCATCACGCCGTCGCCCACCTTCTTCCTCGTCTTCTTCTGCTGTCCATTCCCGCTGAATCATGGAAGTCTAACGTGCACCGCTCTGTCCCTCGGCAGTGGGGGCGTCCAAGTCCTGCTCCAACTCTAGCTGTTCCTCGTCCTCTTCTTTAGCATAGCTGCCGGGAGGACCAGCGTTTCCTGAGGCAGATTGCCTGATGTTGGTATCATCATCACGCTGATCGTTGTCCTCTTGAGATTCCCCCACTTGCATCCTGACTGCGGCTTCCTTGATCTGCAGCATTGATTTTTTCAGCAAACACAGCAGTGGTATCGTAATGCTGACTGAAGAGTTGTCACCGCTCCAAGCAACGTGGATTGCTCAAAATTTTGGAAGACTTGGCAGAGGTCCAACATGGTGGCCCAATCATATCCACAGAAGCTTGGTAGCTGTCCAGATGCGCCTCGGTACTGCGCCGTCATGTACTGGACCACTGCACTCTTCTGCTCGCAAAAGCGTGCTAGCATGTGCAGCGTCGAATTCCAGTGCGTGGGTACGTCACACACCAAGCGATGGTTCGGTAGATTGAACCGCTCCTGCATCTTGGCGAGTCCCTCCGAAGCGGTACTGGACTTTCGGAAATATTTGGCCACTCGTCGCACCTTCAGCAGAAGATCTGCCACGCCTGGGTATGTCCTCAGGAACCGCTGAACAACTAGGTTCATAACGTGTCCCAGGCAAGGGATGTGTCTCAGCTTAGCCAACTTTAAAGCGCGAATGAGATTGCTCCCATTGTCACACACAACCATGCCTGGTTTCAGGTCCAGCGGTGCCAGCCACAAATCGGTCTGTTCCTTGATTCCCTTCCAAATTTCTTCACCTGTGTGCTGCTTAAATCCAAGGCAGATCAGCTTCAGTAAGGCTTGCTGACGCATGGCAACAGCTGTGCTGCACTGCTTCCACGACCCTATTGCTGGGTTACCTTACCGATGCCGGATGAGGTACCGCTTTGAGAGGAGTTGGAGGAGAAGGAGTCAGAGTCGAGGTAGGTGCTGCTGTTATCTCTGAGGGACGCCGGTCCAGCAGTTTGCGGCGTGGGCAACACCCGCACCGTAGCTGGTGAGGAGTCGCTGCCAGGCTCCACAAGGTTCACCCAGTGTGCCGTCAGGGAGATGTATCGACCCTGGCCAAAGGCACTCGTCCAGGTGTCTGTGGTGAGGTGAACCTTGCAGGCAACGGCATTTTTCAAGCTTCTGGTTATTTTGCTAACCACGTGCTCATGTAACGCTGGCACTGCAGACCGCGCAAAATAGTATCGGCTGGGAACCACGTAACGTGGGATGGCCAGCGCCATCATGCGCTTGAAGCTGTTTGTCTCCACCACGCGATATGGCAGCATTTCGCAGGCCACAAACTTGGCTATGCTGGCTGTTAGTGCCACGGCCCGGAGGTCATTTGCTGGCAATTTTCTCTTGCGCTCTAACATCTCCAGGACAGACAACTGAACCGTAGGATCGCACACCGAAGGACAGTTGGTTGTTGTTGTCGTAGTCGTTGAAGACTGGGAAACGTCAAGAGGACTGTTGCGGAAACTGACATCGTCGTCTATTACGGATGTTTGTGTACCACGTAATGGCTGGGCTGCTGCTGAGGAAGGTCTGGTGACAACGGAGGCAGTGTTGCTGGGGGCTGGAAGCGAGCCGCTACCCTGGCCTTGCGTGTTTGACCACAGAGTGCTATGTTTGGCTACCATGTGGCGGCGCATGCTGGTGGTGGAGAGGTTGTTGATATTTTTCCCCCTGCTCAGTCAGGTCCTGCACACCTTGCAAATCACCATGGTAACATCCTCCCTGCAGTCGTCGAAGAAAGCCCATACTTTTGAGCTCCTGCTTTGCTGGCGAGTTTCTTTCGTGCCTCTTTGACATCTCACTTCTACGGCTATGCCTGTTGTGTCCGAAATACCCCGCCCCGCCTACTTTGTGGCACACGGCGAACTCTTGCAGCAGTGGGTTCTGCAGCAGACTCATCTGTACTGCTGCTATCCCGACAGCGAGGTTGTACTCGATAATCCGGGTCTGTGTCCACATCGTCCAAAACCTCCTCTTCCATCTCCTCATCTGTGACTGTGTGTGTGTGCAGTGGACTAGAGCTCCCCAGAACACCCTCTGCGCACCTCACTCCCATGTCTTCAAGATGTTCTTGGTGGACCTCCTGCAATTCAAATTCCTGCGCACATTGCTCAGGGATTTGGGTGTCTTCGTCCTCGCCTTGCATTTTAGTGCGTGGTGCATTTACCTCGCACAATGGTTGTGAATCCGGGCACAACATTTCTGGCTGTTCCATTGTTTGTGGGGGTAGGAGTGGGAATAGCTCCTCCGAAGAGGCCATTGTGTCCGGAAATAATTGTTCAGACTGGTTATTCGGCCATTGTGTGCATGGTGTAGCTGCTGGTTGTGTCACCGTTGTGCCCACTGGCTCCTTGTAACTGGCAGAGGACCTCGTGCGTGACAACAAGGATGTTCTGGTGCTGCTGCTGCTTAACCCGCTGCTGGATGCTTGAGAGGTCATCCAATTCATTATCCGTTCCTGCTCTTGTGGATCAGTGAGGGTTGTTTGTCTGGCACACATCGGTGGTATTGAGTGGGTTTTCTTAGGTGCTCCACTGCGGCCTCTACGTGAACCGTCAGGGGAAACACCTCTTCCCTTGCCCCTCCCTCTTTCACTGGATTTCTTCATTATGGTTGTACTGATCCCAGCAGTACACGCACACTGACTGGCAGTACAGTGGCAATAGACAATGCTATATAGTATGTTATAAACTGGTGATGGATGGAAGTACTACTGATCCCAGCAGTACAGTGGCAATAGAAGACAATGCTATATAATATGTTATACACTAGTGATGGACGGAAGTACTACTGATCCCAGCAATACAGTGGCAATAGAAGACAGTGATATATACTATGTTATACACTGGTGATGGACGGAAGTACTACTGATTCCAGCAGTACAGTGGCAATAGAAGACAGTGCTATATACTATATTATACACTGGTGATGGACGGAAGTACTACTGAATCCAGCAGTACAGGGGCAATAGAAGACAATGCTATATACTATGTTATACACTGGTGATGGACGGATGTACTACTGATCCCAGCAGTACAAGCTGACTGGCAGTACAGTGGCAATAGAAGACAATGCTATATACTATGTTATACACTGGTGATGGACGGAAGTACTACTGATTCCAGCAGTACAGTGGCAATAGAAGACAGTGATATATACTATGTTATACACTGGTGATGGACGGAAGTACTACTGATCCCAGCAGTACAGTGGCAATAGAAGACAGTGATATATACTATGTTATACACTGGTGATGGACGGAAGTACTACTGATTCCAGCAGTACAGTGGAAATAGAAGACAGTGGTATATACTATATTATACACTGGTGATGGACGGAAGTACTACTGATTCCAGCAGTACAGTGGCAATAGAAGACAGTGCTATATAGTATGTTATAAACTGGTGATGGATGGAAGTACTACTGATCCCATCAGTACAGTGGCAATAGAAGACAATGCTATATACTATGTTATACACTAGTGATGGACGGAAGTACTACTGATCCCAGCAATACAGTGGCAATAGAAGACAGTGATATATACTATGTTATACACTGGTGATGGACGGAAGTACTACTGATTCCAGCAGTACAGTGGCAATAGAAGACAGTGCTATGTACTATATTATACACTGGTGATGGACGGAAGTACTACTGAATCCAGCAGTACAGTGGCAATAGAAGACAATGCTATATACTATGTTATACACTGGTGATGGACGGATGTACTACTGATCCCAGCAGTACAAGCTGACTGGCAGTACAGTGGCAATAGAAGACAATGCTATATACTATGTTATACACTGGTGATGGACGGAAGTACTACTGATTCCAACAGTACAGTGGCAATAGAAGACAGTGATATATACTATGTTATACACTGGTGATGGACGGAAGTACTACTGATCCCAGCAATACAGTGGCAATAGAAGACAGTGATATATACTATGTTATACACTGGTGATGGACGGAAGTACTACTGATTCCAGCAGTACAGTGGAAATAGAAGACAGTGCCATATACTATATTATACACTGGTGATGGACGGAAGTACTACTGATTCCAGCAGTACAGTGGCAATAGAAGACAGTGCTATATACTATGTTATACACTGGTGATGGACGGATGTACTACTGATCCCAGCAGTACAGTGGCAATAGAAGACAGTGCTATATACTATGTTATACACTGGTGATGGACGGAAGTACTACTGATCCCAGCAGTACAGTGGCAATAGAAGACAGTGCTATATACTATTTTATACACTGGTGATGGACGGAAGTACTACTGATCCCAGCAGTACAGTGGCAATAGAAGACAGTGCTATATACTATATTATACACTGGTGATGGACGGAAGTACTACTGATCCCAGCAGTACAGTGGCAATAGAAGATAGTGCTATATACTATGTTATACACTGGTGATGGACGGAAGTACTACTGATCCCAGCAGTACAGTGGAAATAGAAGACAGTGCCATATACTATATTATACACTGGTGATGGACGGAAGTACTACTGATTCCAGCAGTACAGTGGCAATAGAAGACAGTGCTATATACTATGTTATACACTGGTGATGGACGGATGTACTACTGATCCCAGCAGTACAGTGGCAATAGAAGACAGTGCTATATACTATGTTATACACTGGTGATGGACGGAAGTACTACTGATCCCAGCAGTACAGTGGCAATAGAAGACAGTGCTATATACTATTTTATACACTGGTGATGGACGGAAGTACTACTGATCCCAGCAGTACAGTGGCAATAGAAGACAGTGCTATATACTATATTATACACTGGTGATGGACGGAAGTACTACTGATCCCAGCAGTACAAGTTGACTGGCAGTACAGTGGCAATAGAAGACAATGCTCTATACTATGTTATACACTGGTGATGGACGAAAGTACTACTGATCCCAGCAGTACAGTGGCAATAGAAGACAGTGCTATATACTATGTTATACACTGGTGATGGACGGAAGTACTACTGATCCCAGCAGTACAGTGGCAATAGAAGACAGTGCTATATACTATGTTATACACTGGTGATGGACGGAAGTACTACTGATCCCAGCAGTACAGTGGCAATAGAAGACAGTGCTATATACTATATTATACACTGGTGATGGACGGATGTACTACTGATCCCAGCAGTACAGTGGCAATAGAAGACAGTGCTATATACTATATTATACACTGGTGATGGACGGATGTACTACTGATCCCAGCAGTACAAGCTGACTGGCAGTACAGTGGCAATAGAAGACAATGCTATATACTATGTTATACACTGGTGATGGACGGAAGTACTACTGATCCCAGCAGTACAGTGGCAATAGAAGACAATGCTATATACTATGTTATACACTGGTGATGGACAGAAGTACTACTGATCCCAGCAGTACAGTGGCAATAGAAGACAGTGATATATACTATGTTATACACTGGTGATGGACGGAAGTACTACTGATTCCAGCAGTACAGTGGCAATAGAAGACAGTGCTATATACTATATTATACACTGGTGATGGACGGAAGTACTACTGATTCCAGCAGTACAGTGGCAATAGAAGACAATGCTATATATTATGTTATACACTGGTGATGGACGGATGTACTACTGATCCCAGCAGTACAAGCTGACTGGCAGTACAGTGGCAATAGAAGACAATGCTATATACTATGTTATACACTGGTGATGGACGGAAGTACTACTGATTCCAGCAGTACAGTGGCAATAGAAGACAGTGATATATACTATGTTATACACTGGTGATGGACGGAAGTACTACTGATCCCAGCAGTACAGTGGCAATAGAAGACAGTGCTATATAGTATGTTATAAACTGGTGATGGATGGAAGTACTACTGATCCCAGCAGTACAGTGGCAATAGAAGACAATGCTATATACTATGTTATACACTAGTGATGGACGGAAGTACTACTGATCCCAGCAATACAGTGGCAATAGAAGACAGTGATATATACTATGTTATACACTGGTGATGGACGGAAGTACTACTGATTCCAGCAGTACAGTGGCAATAGAAGACAGTGCTATGTACTATATTATACACTGGTGATGGACGGAAGTACTACTGAATCCAGCAGTACAGTGGCAATAGAAGACAATGCTATATACTATGTTATACACTGGTGATGGACGGATGTACTACTGATCCCAGCAGTACAAGCTGACTGGCAGTACAGTGGCAATAGAAGACAATGCTATATACTATGTTATACACTGGTGATGGACGGAAGTACTACTGATTCCAGCAGTACAGTGGCAATAGAAGACAGTGATATATACTATGTTATACACTGGTGATGGACGGAAGTACTACTGATCCCAGCAGTACAGTGGCAATAGAAGACAGTGATATATACTATGTTATACACTGGTGATGGACGGAAGTACTACTGATTCCAGCAGTACAGTGGAAATAGAAGACAGTGCCATATACTATATTATACACTGGTGATGGACGGAAGTACTACTGATTCCAGCAGTACAGTGGCAATAGAAGACAGTGCTATATACTATGTTATACACTGGTGATGGACGGATGTACTACTGATCCCAGCAGTACAGTGGCAATAGAAGACAGTGCTATATACTATGTTATACACTGGTGATGGACGGAAGTACTACTGATCCCAGCAGTACAGTGGCAATAGAAGACAGTGCTATATACTATTTTATACACTGGTGATGGACCGAAGTACTACTGATCCCAGCAGTACAGTGGCAATAGAAGACAGTGCTATATACTATATTATACACTGGTGATGGACGGAAGTACTACTGATCCCAGCAGTACAGTGGCAATAGAAGATAGTGCTATATACTATGTTATACACTGGTGATGGACGGAAGTACTACTGATCCCAGCAGTACAGTGGAAATAGAAGACAGTGCCATATACTATATTATACACTGGTGATGGACGGAAGTACTACTGATTCCAGCAGTACAGTGGCAATAGAAGACAGTGCTATATACTATGTTATACACTGGTGATGGACGGATGTACTACTGATCCCAGCAGTACAGTGGCAATAGAAGACAGTGCTATATACTATGTTATACACTGGTGATGGACGGAAGTACTACTGATCCCAGCAGTACAGTGGCAATAGAAGACAGTGCTATATACTATTTTATACACTGGTGATGGACGGAAGTACTACTGATCCCAGCAGTACAGTGGCAATAGAAGACAGTGCTATATACTATATTATACACTGGTGATGGACGGAAGTACTACTGATCCCAGCAGTACAGTGGCAATAGAAGATAGTGCTATATACTATGTTATACACTGGTGATGGACGGAAGTACTACTGATCCCAGCAGTACAGTGGCAATAGAAGACAGTGCTATATACTATATTATACACTGGTGATGGACGGATGTACTACTGATCCCAGCAGTACAAGTTGACTGGCAGTACAGTGGCAATAGAAGACAATGCTCTATACTATGTTATACACTGGTGATGGACGGAAGTACTACTGATCCCAGCAGTACAGTGGCAATAGAAGACAGTGCTATATACTATGTTATACACTGGTGATGGACGGAAGTACTACTGATCCCAGCAGTACAGTGGCAATAGAAGATAGTGCTATATACTATGTTATACACTGGTGATGGACGGAAGTACTACTGATCCCAGCAGTACAGTGGCAATAGAAGACAGTGCTATATACTATATTATACACTGGTGATGGACGGATGTACTACTGATCCCAGCAGTACAGTGGCAATAGAAGACAGTGCTATATACTATATTATACACTGGTGATGAACGGATGTACTACTGATCCCAGCAGTACAAGCTGACTGGCAGTACAGTGGCAATAGAAGACAATGCTATATACTATGTTATACACTGGTGATGGACGGAAGTACTACTGATCCCAGCAGTACAGTGGCAATAGAAGACAATGCTATATACTATGTTATACACTGGTGATGGACAGAAGTACTACTGATCCCAGCAGTACAGTGGCAATAGAAGACAGTGATATATACTATGTTATACACTGGTGATGGACGGAAGTACTACTGATTCCAGCAGTACAGTGGCAATAGAAGACAGTGCTATATACTATATTATACACTGGTGATGGACGGAAGTACTACTGATTCCAGCAGTACAGTGGCAATAGAAGACAATGCTATATATTATGTTATACACTGGTGATGGACGGATGTACTACTGATCCCAGCAGTACAAGCTGACTGGCAGTACAGTGGCAATAGAAGACAATGCTATATACTATGTTATACACTGGTGATGGACGGAAGTACTACTGATTCCAGCAGTACAGTGGCAATAGAAGACAGTGATATATACTATGTTATACACTGGTGATGGACGGAAGTACTACTGATCCCAGCAGTACAGTGGCAATAGAGGACAGTGCTATATAGTATGTTATAAACTGGTGATGGATGGAAGTACTACTGATCCCAGCAGTACAGTGGCAATAGAAGACAATGCTATATACTATGTTATACACTAGTGATGGACGGAAGTACTACTGATCCCAGCAATACAGTGGCAATAGAAGACAGTGATATATACTATGTTATACACTGGTGATGGACGGAAGTACTACTGATTCCAGCAGTACAGTGGCAATAGAAGACAGTGCTATATACTATATTATACACTGGTGATGGACGGAAGTACTACTGAATCCAGCAGTACAGTGGCAATAGAAGACAATGCTATATACTATGTTATACACTGGTGATGGACGGATGTACTACTGATCCCAGCAGTACAAGCTGACTGGCAGTACAGTGGCAATAGAAGACAATGCTATATACTATGTTATACACTGGTGATGGACGGAAGTACTACTGATTCCAGCAGTACAGTGGCAATAGAAGACAGTGATATATATTATGTTATACACTGGTGATGGACGGAAGTACTACTGATCCCAGCAGTACAGTGGCAATAGAAGCCAGTGATATATACTATGTTATACACTGGTGATGGACGGAAGTACTACTGATTCCAGCAGTACAGTGGAAATAGAAGACAGTGCTATATACTATATTATACACTGGTGATGGACGGAAGTACTACTGATTCCAGCAGTACAGTGGCAATAGAAGACAGTGCTATATACTATGTTATACACTGGTGATGGACGGATGTACTACTGATCCCAGCAGTACAGTGGCAATAGAAGACAGTGCTATATACTATGTTATACACTGGTGATGGACGGAAGTACTACTGATCCCAGCAGTACAGTGGCAATAGAAGACAGTGCTATATACTATATTATACACTGGTGATGGACGGAAGTACTACTGATCCCAGCAGTACAGTGGCAATAGAAGACAGTGCTATATACTATATTATACACTGGTGATGGACGGAAGTACTACTGATCCCAGCAGTACAGTGGCAATAGAAGATAGTGCTATATACTATGTTATACACTGGTGATGGACGGAAGTACTACTGATCCCAGCAGTACAGTGGCAATAGAAGACAGTGCTATATACTATATTATACACTAGTGATGGACGGATGTACTACTGATCCCAGCAGTACAAGCTGACTGGCAGTACAGTGGCAATAGAAGACAATGCTATATACTATGTTATACACTGGTGATGGACGGAAGTACTACTGATCCCAGCAGTACAGTGGCAATAGAAGACAATGCTATATACTATGTTATACACTGGTGATGGACGGAAGTACTACTGATCCCAGCAGTACAGTGGCAATAGAAGACAGTGATATATACTATGTTATACACTGATGATGGACGGAAGTACTACTGATTCCAGCAGTACAGTGGCAATAGAAGACAGTGCTATATACTATATTATACACTGGTGATGGACGGAAGTACTACTGATTCCAGCAGTACAGTGGCAATAGAAGACAATGCTATATACTATGTTATACACTGGTGATGGACGGAAGTACTACTGATTCCAGCAGTACAGTGGCAATAGAAGACAGTGATATATACTATGTTATACACTAGTGATGGACGGAAGTACTACTGATCCCAGCAGTACAGTGGCAATAGAAGACAGTGATATATACTATGTTATACACTGGTGATGGACGGAAGTACTACTGATTCCAGCAGTACAGTGGCAATAGAAGACAGTGCTATATACTATATTATACACTGGTGATGGACAGAAGTACTACTGATTCCAGCAGTACAGTGGCAATAGAAGACAGTGCTATATACTATGTTATACACTGGTGATGGACGGATGTACTACTGATCCCAGCAGTACAGTGGCAATAGAAGACAGTGCTATATACTATGTAATACACTGGTGATGGACGGATGTACTACTGATCCCAGCAGTACAGTGGCAATAGAAGACAGTGCTATATACTATATTATACACTGGTGATGGACGGATGTACTACTGATCCCAGCAGTACAAGCTGACTGGCAGTACAGTGGCAATAGAAGACAGTGCTATATACTATGTTATACACTGGTGATGGACGGAAGTACTACTGATCCCAGCAGTACAGTGGCAATAGAAGACAGTGCTATATACTATGTTATACACTGGTGATGGACGGAAGTACTACTGATCCCAGCAGTACAGTGGCAATAGAAGACAGTGCTATATACTATATTATACACTGGTGATGGACGGATGTACTACTGATCCCAGCAGTACAAGCTGACTGGCAGTACAGTGGCAATAGAAGACAATGCTATATACTATGTAATGTTATACACTGGTGATGGACGGAAGTACTACTGATCCCAGCAGTACAGTGGCAATAGAAGACAGTGCTATATACTATGTTTTACACTGGTGATGGATGGAAGTACTACTGATCCCAGCAGTACAGTGGCAATAGAAGACAGTGCTATATACTATATTATACGCTGGTGATGGACGGATGTACTACTGATCCCAGCAGTACAAGCTGACTGGCAGTACAGTGGCAATAGAAGACAATGCTATATACTATGTTATACACTGGTGATGGACGGAAGTACTACTGATCCCAGCAGTACAGTGGCAATAGAAGACAGTGCTATATACTATATTATACACTGGTGATGGACGGAAGTACTACTGATCCCAGCAGTACAGTGGCAATAGAAGATAGTGCTATATACTATGTTATACACTGGTGATGGAAAGAAGTACTACTGATCCCAGCAGTACAGTGGCAATAGAAGACAGTGCTATATACTATATTATACACTGGTGATGGACGGATGTACTACTGATCCCAGCAGTACAAGTTGACTGGCAGTACAGTGGCAATAGAAGACAATGCTCTATACTATGTTATACACTGGTGATGGACGGAAGTACTACTGATCCCAGCAGTACAGTGGCAATAGAAGACAGTGCTATATACTATGTTATACACTGGTGATGGACGGAAGTACTACTGATCCCAGCAGTACAGTGGCAATAGAAGATAGTGCTATATACTATGTTATACACTGGTGATGGACGGAAGTACTACTGATCCCAGCAGTACATTTGGCAATAGAAGACAGTGCTATATACTATATTATACACTGGTGATGGACGGATGTACTACTGATCCCAGCAGTACAGTGGCAATAGAAGACAGTGCTATATACTATATTATACACTGGTGATGGACGGATGTACTACTGATCCCAGCAGTACAAGCTGACTGGCAGTACAGTGGCAATAGAAGACAATGCTATATACTATGTTATACACTGGTGATGGACGGAAGTACTACTGATCCCAGCAGTACAGTGGCAATAGAAGACAATGCTATATACTATGTTATACACTGGTGATGGACAGAAGTACTACTGATCCCAGCAGTACAGTGGCAATAGAAGACAGTGATATATACTATGTTATACACTGGTGATGGACGGAAGTACTACTGATTCCAGCAGTACAGTGGCAATAGAAGACAGTGCTATATACTATATTATACACTGGTGATGGACGGAAGTACTACTGATTCCAGCAGTACAGTGGCAATAGAAGACAATGCTATATATTATGTTATACACTGGTGATGGACGGATGTACTACTGATCCCAGCAGTACAAGCTGACTGGCAGTACAGTGGCAATAGAAGACAATGCTATATACTATGTTATACACTGGTGATGGACGGAAGTACTACTGATTCCAGCAGTACAGTGGCAATAGAAGACAGTGATATATACTATGTTATACACTGGTGATGGACGGAAGTACTACTGATCCCAGCAGTACAGTGGCAATAGAAGACAGTGCTATATAGTATGTTATAAACTGGTGATGGATGGAAGTACTACTGATCCCAGCAGTACAGTGGCAATAGAAGACAATGCTATATACTATGTTATACACTAGTGATGGACGGAAGTACTACTGATCCCAGCAATACAGTGGCAATAGAAGACAGTGATATATACTATGTTATACACTGGTGATGGACGGAAGTACTACTGATTCCAGCAGTACAGTGGCAATAGAAGACAGTGCTATATACTATATTATACACTGGTGATGGACGGAAGTACTACTGAATCCAGCAGTACAGTGGCAATAGAAGACAATGCTATATACTATGTTATACACTGGTGATGGACGGATGTACTACTGATCCCAGCAGTACAAGCTGACTGGCAGTACAGTGGCAATAGAAGACAATGCTATATACTATGTTATACACTGGTGATGGACGGAAGTACTACTGATTCCAGCAGTACAGTGGCAATAGAAGACAGTGATATATACTATGTTATACACTGGTGATGGACGGAAGTACTACTGATCCCAGCAGTACAGTGGCAATAGAAGACAGTGATATATACTATGTTATACACTGGTGATGGACGGAAGTACTACTGATTCCAGCAGTACAGTGGAAATAGAAGACAGTGCTATATACTATATTATACACTGGTGATGGACGGAAGTACTACTGATTCCAGCAGTACAGTGGCAATAGATGACAGTGCTATATACTATGTTATACACTGGTGATGGACGGATGTACTACTGATCCCAGCAGTACAGTGGCAATAGAAGACAGTGCTATATACTATGTTATACACTGGTGATGGACGGAAGTACTACTGATCCCAGCAGTACAGTGGCAATAGAAGACAGTGCTATATACTATGTTATACACTGGTGATGGACGGAAGTACTACTGATCCCAGCAGTACAGTGGCAATAGAAGACAGTGCTATTTACTATTTTATACACTGGTGATGGACGGAAGTACTACTGATCCCAGCAGTACAGTGGCAATAGAAGACAGTGCTATATACTATATTATACACTGGTGATGGACGGAAGTACTACTGATCCCAGCAGTACAGTGGCAATAGAAGATAGTGCTATATACTATGTTATACACTGGTGATGGACGGAAGTACTACTGATCCCAGCAGTACAGTGGCAATAGAAGACAGTGCTATATACTATATTATACACTGGTGATGGACGGATGTACTACTGATCCCAGCAGTACAAGTTGACTGGCAGTACAGTGGCAATAGAAGACAATGCTCTATACTATGTTATACACTGGTGATGGACGGAAGTACTACTGATCCCAGCAGTACAGTGGCAATAGAAGACAGTGCTATATACTATGTTATACACTGGTGATGGACGGAAGTACTACTGATCCCAGCAGTACAGTGGCAATAGAAGATAGTGCTATATACTATGTTATACACTGGTGATGGACGGAAGTACTACTGATCCCAGCAGTACATTTGGCAATAGAAGACAGTGCTATATACTATATTATACACTGGTGATGGACGGATGTACTACTGATCCCAGCAGTACAGTGGCAATAGAAGACAGTGCTATATACTATATTATACACTGGTGATGGACGGATGTACTACTGATCCCAGCAGTACAAGCTGACTGGCAGTACAGTGGCAATAGAAGACAATGCTATATACTATTTTATACACTGGTGATGGACGGAAGTACTACTGATCCCAGCAGTACAGTGGCAATAGAAGACAATGCTATATACTATGTTATACACTGGTGATGGACAGAAGTACTACTGATCCCAGCAGTACAGTGGCAATAGAAGACAGTGATATATACTATGTTATACACTGGTGATGGACGGAAGTACTACTGATTCCAGCAGTACAGTGGCAATAGAAGACAGTGCTATATACTATATTATACACTGGTGATGGACGGAAGTACTACTGATTCCAGCAGTACAGTGGCAATAGAAGACAATGCTATATATTATGTTATACACTGGTGATGGACGGATGTACTACTGATCCCAGCAGTACAAGCTGACTGGCAGTACAGTGGCAATAGAAGACAATGCTATATACTATGTTATACACTGGTGATGGACGGAAGTACTACTGATTCCAGCAGTACAGTGGCAATAGAAGACAGTGATATATACTATGTTATACACTGGTGATGGACGGAAGTACTACTGATCCCAGCAGTACAGTGGCAATAGAAGACAGTGCTATATAGTATGTTATAAACTGGTGATGGACGGAAGTACTACTGATCCCAGCAGTACAGTGGCAATAGAAGACAATGCTATATACTATGTTATACACTAGTGATGGACGGAAGTACTACTGATCCCAGCAATACAGTGGCAATAGAAGACAGTGATATATACTATGTTATACACTGGTGATGGACGGAAGTACTACTGATTCCAGCAGTACAGTGGCAATAGAAGACAGTGCTATATACTATATTATACACTGGTGATGGACGGAAGTACTACTGAATCCAGCAGTACAGTGGCAATAGAAGACAATGCTATATACTATGTTATACACTGGTGATGGACGGATGTACTACTGATCCCAGCAGTACAAGCTGACTGGCAGTACAGTGGCAATAGAAGACAATGCTATATACTATGTTATACACTGGTGATGGACGGAAGTACTACTGATTCCAGCAGTACAGTGGCAATAGAAGACAGTGATATATACTATGTTATACACTGGTGATGGACGGAAGTACTACTGATCCCAGCAGTACAGTGGCAATAGAAGACAGTGATATATACTATGTTATACACTGGTGATGGACGGAAGTACTACTGATTCCAGCAGTACAGTGGAAATAGAAGACAGTGCTATATACTATATTATACACTGGTGATGGACGGAAGTACTACTGATTCCAGCAGTACAGTGGCAATAGAAGACAGTGCTATATACTATGTTATACACTGGTGATGGACGGATGTACTACTGATCCCAGCAGTACAGTGGCAATAGAAGACAGTGCTATATACTATGTTATACACTGGTGATGGACGGAAGTACTACTGATCCCAGCAGTACAGTGGCAATAGAAGACAGTGCTATATACTATATTATACACTGGTGATGGACGGAAGTACTACTGATCCCAGCAGTACAGTGGCAATAGAAGACAGTGCTATATACTATATTATACACTGGTGATGGACGGAAATACTACTGATCCCAGCAGTACAGTGGCAATAGAAGATAGTGCTATATACTATGTTATACACTGGTGATGGACGGAAGTACTACTGATCCCAGCAGTACAGTGGCAATAGAAGACAGTGCTATATACTATATTATACACTAGTGATGGACGGATGTACTACTGATCCCAGCAGTACAAGCTGACTGGCAGTACAGTGGCAATAGAAGACAATGCTATATACTATGTTATACACTGGTGATGGACGGAAGTACTACTGATCCCAGCAGTACAGTGGCAATAGAAGACAATGCTATATACTATGTTATACACTGGTGATGGACGGAAGTACTACTGATCCCAGCAGTACAGTGGCAATAGAAGACAGTGATATATACTATGTTATACACTGATGATGGACGGAAGTACTACTGATTCCAGCAGTACAGTGGCAATAGAAGACAGTGCTATATACTATATTATACACTGGTGATGGACGGAAGTACTACTGATTCCAGCAGTACAGTGGCAATAGAAGACAGTGCTATATACTATATTATACACTAGTGATGGACGGATGTACTACTGATCCCAGCAGTACAAGCTGACTGGCAGTACAGTGGCAATAGAAGACAATGCTATATACTATGTTATACACTGGTGATGGACGGAAGTACTACTGATCCCAGCAGTACAGTGGCAATAGAAGACAATGCTATATACTATGTTATACACTGGTGATGGACGGAAGTACTACTGATCCCAGCAGTACAGTGGCAATAGAAGACAGTGATATATACTATGTTATACACTGGTGATGGACGGAAGTACTACTGATTCCAGCAGTACAGTTGCAATAGAAGACAGTGCTATATACTATATTATACACTGGTGATGGACAGAAGTACTACTGATTCCAGCAGTACAGTGGCAATAGAAGACAGTGCTATATACTATGTTATACACTGGTGATGGACGGATGTACTACTGATCCCAGCAGTACAGTGGCAATAGAAGACAGTGCTATATACCATGTAATACACTGGTGATGGACGGATGTACTACTGATCCCAGCAGTACAGTGGCAATAGAAGACAGTGCTATATACTATATTATACACTGGTGATGGACGGATGTACTACTGATCCCAGCAGTACAAGCTGACTGGCAGTACAGTGGCAATAGAAGACAGTGCTATATACTATGTTATACACTGGTGATGGACGGAAGTACTACTGATCCCAGCAGTACAGTGGCAATAGAAGACAGTGCTATATACTATGTTATACACTGGTGATGGACGGAAGTACTACTGATCCCAGCAGTACAGTGGCAATAGAAGACAGTGCTATATACTATATTATACACTGGTGATGGACGGATGTACTACTGATCCCAGCAGTACAAGCTGACTGGCAGTACAGTGGCAATAGAAGACAATGCTATATACTATGTAATGTTATACACTGGTGATGGACGGAAGTACTACTGATCCCAGCAGTACAGTGGCAATAGAAGACAGTGCTATATACTATGTTTTACACTGGTGATGGATGGAAGTACTACTGATCCCAGCAGTACAGTGGCAATAGAAGACAGTGCTATATACTATATTATACGCTGGTGATGGACGGATGTACTACTGATCCCAGCAGTACAAGCTGACTGGCAGTACAGTGGCAATAGAAGACAATGCTATATACTATGTTATACACTGGTGATGGACGGAAGTACTACTGATCCCAGCAGTACAGTGGCAATAGAAGACAGTGCTATATACTATGTTATACACTGGTGATGGACGGAAGTACTACTGATCCCAGCAGTACAGTGGCAATAGAAGACAGTGCTATATACTATATTATACACTGGTGATGGACGGATGTACTACTGATCCCAGCAGTACAAGCTGACTGGCAGTACAGTGGCAATAGAAGACAATGCTATATACTATGTTATACACTGGTGATGGACGGAAGTACTACTGATCCCAGCAGTACAGTGGCAATAGAAGACAATGCTATATACTATGTTATACACTGGTGATGGACGGAAGTACTACTGATCCCAGCAGTACAGTGGCAATAGAAGACAGTGCTATATACTATGTTATACACTGGTGATGGACGGAAGTACTACTGATCCCAGCAGTACAGTGGCAATAGAAGACAGTGCTATATACTATATTATACACTGGTGATGGACGGATGTACTACTGATCCCAGCAGTACAAGCTGACTGGCAGTACAGTGGCAATAGAAGACAATGCTATATACTATGTTATACACTGGTGATGGACGGAAGTACTACTGATCCCAGCAGTACAGTGGCAATAGAAGACAATGCTATATACTATGTTATACACTGGTGATGGACGGAAGTACTACTGATCCCAGCAGTACAGTGGCAATAGAAGACAGTGATATATACTATGTTATACACTGGTGATGGACGGAAGTACTACTGATTCCAGCAGTACAGTGGCAATAGAAGACAGTGCTATATACTATATTATACACTGGTGATGGACGGAAGTACTACTGATTCCAGCAGTACAGTGGCAATAGAAGACAATGCTATATACTATGTTATACACTGGTGATGGACGGATGTACTACTGATCCCAGCAGTACAAGCTGACTGGCAGTACAGAGGCAATAGAAGACAATGCTATATACTATGTTATACACTGGTGATGGACGGAAGTACTACTGATTCCAGCAGTACAGTGGCAATAGAAGACAGTGATATATACTATGTTATACACTAGTGATGGACGGAAGTACTACTGATCCCAGCAGTACAGTGGCAATAGAAGACAGTGATATATACTATGTTATACACTGGTGATGGACGGAAGTACTACTGATTCCAGCAGTACAGTGGCAATAGAAGACAGTGCTATATACTATATTATACACTGGTGATGGACAGAAGTACTACTGATTCCAGCAGTACAGTGGCAATAGAAGACAGTGCTATATACTATGTTATACACTGGAAATGGACGGATGTACTACTGATCCCAGCAGTACAGTGGCAATAGAAGACAGTGCTATATACTATGTAATACACTGGTGATGGACGGATGTACTACTGATCCCAGCAGTACAGTGGCAATAGAAGACAGTGCTATATACTATATTATACACTGGTGATGGACGAATGTACTACTGATCCCAGCAGTACAGTGGCAATAGAAGACAGTGCTATATACTATATTATACACTGGTGATGGACGGATGTACTACTGATCCCAGCAGTACAAGCTGACTGGCAGTACAGTGGCAATAGAAGACAATGCTCTATACTATGTTATACACTGGTGATGGACGGAAGTACTACTGATCCCAGCAGTACAGTGGCAATAGAAGACAGTGCTATATACTATGTTATACACTGGTGATGGACGGAAGTACTACTGATCCCAGCAGTACAGTGGCAATAGAAGACAGTGCTATATACTATGTTATACACTGGTGATGGACGGAAGTACTACTGATCCCAGCAGTACAGTGGCAATAGAAGACAGTGCTATATACTATATTATACACTGGTGATGGACGGATGTACTACTGATCCCAGCAGTACAGTGGCAATAGAAGACAGTGCTATATACTATATTATACACTGGTGATGGACGGATGTACTACTGATCCCAGCAGTACAAGCTGACTGGCAGTACAGTGGCAATAGAAGACAATGCTATATACTATGTTATACACTGGTGATGGACGGAAGTACTACTGATCCCAGCAGTACAGTGGCAATAGAAGACAGTGCTATATACTATGTTTTACACTGGTGATGGATGGAAGTATTACTGATCCCAGCAGTACAGTGGCAATAGAAGACAGTGCTATATACTATGTTATACACTGGTGATGGACGGAAGTACTACTGATCCCAGCAGTACAGTGGCCAATAGAAGACAGTGCTATATACTATATTATACACTGGTGATGGACGGATGTACTACTGATCCCAGCAGTACAAGCTGACTGGCAGTACAGTGGCAATAGAAGACAATGCTATATACTATGTTATACACTGGTGATGGACGGAAGTACTACTGATCGCAGCAGTACAGTGGCAATAGAAGACAGTGCTATATACTATGTTATACACTGGTGATGGACGGAAGTACTACTGATCCCAGCAGTACAGTGGCTAAAGAAGACAGTGCTATATACTATTTTATACGCTGGTGATGGACGGATGTACTACTGATCCCAGCAGTACAAGCTGACTGGCAGTACAGTGACAATAGAAGACAATGCTATATACTATGTTATACACTGGTGATGGACGGAAGTACTACTGATCCCAGCAGTACAGTGGCAATAGAAGACAGTGCTATATACTATGTTATACACTGGTGATGGACGGAAGTACTACTGATCCCAGCAGTACAGTGGCAATAGAAGACAGTGCTATATACTATGTTATACACTGGTGATGGACGGATGTACTACTTATCCCAGCAGTACACGCTGACTGGCAGTACAGTGGCAATAGAAGACAAAGCTATATACTATGCTATATACTGGTGACGTACGGAAGTACTACTGATCCCAGCAGTACACGCTGACCGGCAGTACAGTGGCAATAGAAGACAATGCTATATACTATGCTATATACTGGTGATGGACGGAAGTACTACCCCAGCAGTAAATGCACGCACGCTGAGCTGACTGGCACTACAGAGCAGTGGCAAATATAGTATAGGAGGCTGGGGGGCCCTGGCTAGCCTAGCTGGTGAGAGAGAGTCTAACCTGCCTGCCTACCCAAAGCTAAACCCAAACGCAAGTGGCGGAGAAATGACGCGGTTCAGGTATTTATTTACCCGAACCACGTGACCCGCTCGGCCAATCGCAGCGCGAGCCGCGTGTTCGTGCCCGAACCACGTGACCCGCTCGGCCAATCACAGCGCGAACCATACGTTCGGGGAACGTTCGGCCATGCGCTGTCAGGCCGAACATATGTTCGAACACCACGAGCCCGAATCGAACTCGAACAGCCCGAAATCCGGGCGAACCCGAACAGTGGCGAACACTGTTCGCCCAACACTACTTATTATCTCCAGCATGCTCTTAGTGAATTGAGGCCAATGGCCTCAATTCACTAAGCTTATCTCCTGTCTTTAATAACGTTTCTAGAGCGGTCACTAGTGTTGGGCGAACACCTGGATGTTCGGGTTCGGGAAAGTTCGCCGAACATGGCCGCAATGTTCGGCATGTTCGGGCCGAACCCCGAACTCCCCGAACATCCCGCTTTTGGGGGCCCTATGGGGTCGCAGGCATAAGGGGGAGCATGCCCCGATCGCGGGGGGGGGGGTCGGAAATTCCCCCCACCCCCTCCGCTAGTGCTCCCCCCTCTGCCCGCTTCCCCATACAAAAGTTTCAGGAAGTACCGGTCCGGTGGTAGTGGGTGGCTGGCAGTGGGCGGCACTGTGAAGTAAGTGACTGAGGAGGAGGAGTCCGGAGAGTGACGCGTTGAGGGAGGCCGGGCAGCCGGTGGTTCAGCAGTAGTACGGTACTACTGCTGAACCGCCCGCTGCCCGGCCTCCCTCAACGCGTCACTCTCCGGACTCCTCCTCCTCAGTCACTCACTTCACAGTGCCGCCCACTGCCAGCCACCCACTACCACCGGACCGGTACTTCCTGAAACTTTTGTATGGGGAAGCGGGCAGAGGGGGGAGCGCTAGCGGAGGGGGTGGGGGGAATTTCCAACCCCCCCCCCGCGATCGGGGCATGCTCCCCCCTTATGCCTGCAACCCCATAGGGGGGCAGTATTTGGCCGAACAGGGCCCTGTTCGGCCGAACAGGGGCCCTGTTCGGCCCTGTTCGGCGGCCAATTTGTAGTTCGGGGCGAACCCGAACTTAAAAGGCCGAACACCATCAGGTGTTCGGCCGAACTCGAACATCACCCGAACAGGGTGATGTTCTGCAGAACCCGAACAGTGGCGAACACTGTTCGCCCAACACTAGTGGTCACCATGGTGATAAGGCATGTCGTATTCAGGAAACATTTTACCTCAGGCAAACCTAAAGTTAACTCTTTTGTCTTTAAGTTAACTCTTAAATCCTTAAAATAACTCCACAGTTAAAGACAGGCTGTTTATTAACTGCGTGTGAAAATAACTACAGAGGAGGTAAATTAACTACAGAGGAGATAAGATAACTCTCTTACTGTGTGGAGGTAAGTTTTTTTCTCTTGCCTTATTATCTCCAGCATGATCTTAGTGAATTGAGGCCAATGTCCCCTGTGGACTTTTAATCTAATTTGCATTGTTTGTTTGAGGTAGGTGAGGTTCTACTACATAGAAATGCAATTGATTTCAGGTATTTCCCACAGCATGTGGTTTTCTTCTCAGCCTATTTATCTCAGTTTATGCTAAATGCTACCGTGAGTTGTTGCAAGTCTCTGTTTTATAAAAAATAAATAAATTCCCAAATCAGCAGACATTCTGCACACATAGTTACATGTAGACTGGCAGCAGAGTTTAACAATCAATTTTTTTATACTATACTGCCAAAAAAAGTGCCTGAAAAAACTGTACAGTTTCTTGTTCCAGCGGTTAAATCTAGTTTTTTAAGACTTGTATGATTTACTATTTTGGATCTTAATTCATTATAACAAAAAAGAGCAGTTTAATAGCCTGATAAGTTATCTAACTACTTCATAATGACACTTCATATAGTACTATGGAGTAAAAACTGATTCAAATGCAAGAATAACCTTAAAATAAAAGCTGCATGGATATTCCAGGCAATACAACATGCATTGTATTATCACTTGCATTTGTAGTTATATCACATCAGTCTGGTTCTTACAATCCAGTGTCCCATTAGCAGCAATTCTCTTCTAAGATGAATGTATGAGAACTAATAACTGTATTTTATATTTCATTTAGAAAGTGAATAAAAATAAAGATATCATTTAAGATACACATATTCATATAAGATTCTTAGTAAGATAATATTTTGGGGAAAGTGATTTTCCAAATCTGTGAATTTAGTACTAAACATATTAATCCACACTTGGAGAACAAAGAAACTGCCAATCCTCTACAGACCTATGCATTGTAATTACATCTATTGTTATGCTAGTGAAGAATCTCCAGCTTGGATCAGCTCCATTCATTTGCCTTTAGTTTCTTTTGTGGAATGCTAATGAAATTATCACCTGTCTGGGGGGGCTGGGTTGTTATAAAGAGGTCTAGAAACTGTATTTCAATACTACTGTAAATAAATCCTTTGTTGATAACAATGAACCCTTTTTAGCCAATCAAAATCCACCTCCTACTAGTGAATGGAGGAGATGTGACTATAAGATGGGCCAAACATCAGTCACTCAGGTAGAAAGATCACAGAGAGACAACAGGAATAAGGAGTCCAATACTACGTCCTGCAAGGTAACTATGTCCTTTCTGATTTCCTTAACTGCAATCTTGTTCTAATTGCATTTTGTTCTCTTTTTGTTGTGGTGTTTTTATTTCTTTAATGTTTTTAAAGGAAACATAAGTTATATTTATGAGTTTTATATTAGGTTCTTTAGGGTAGGGAGGATGTGCTCTAAAAGAATGTTAAAATGTTAAAACAGTTTAAAAGAAAGAGATAAACTTACCTCAAATGAGGGACACCAATCAGTGAAATAGAAGTTTATTCATGCACATGACCCACTAGATGATCCATTTCCCATTTGTTGTCCTGAATATTAATGTCAATAAAAAAGTGTCTGCAGACAAGTCTGCAAGGCTGGGACAGATGCTCCTACTCTCTACTGACTTGTTTCCATACACTTTTTATTGACCTTAGAAATAGGGAAGACATCACTGAAACAGTGAAGATAGTATGTCTGTCAGGTATATAAATACATCTCTGTATTTTACTGATTAGCATCAGTCTGTCATTAAAAATAACTAGATAAATACCTTTTTTTTGTTTCTGTTTTTAAACCTTTTATCATCCTTTTTTGTTGCCTTCTGCTTACCCTAAGAAATACCACCCCAGTAGTGAATTTATCTTTAGGTGGTCATTTGACTTACCTGAAAGTGCTTGTTTTTTTGGGGCCTCTAGCCTGATTTTGTGAGTACCCCACTTTTTTTTATACCTTTGTTTCATATTGACTTGTGCACTACACTACATAGCAGGTCCAGACCTCTCTCTCTATACCTTTTTCTTTCACTTGCTTCTGGATGATTCTAGGACACCAGACACCCACAATTGATATTAGACAGAACAAGTCATCCTTAGATGTGTGACACGTCTGTGTATGTGTGTATGTGTGTGTGTGTGTGTGTGTGTGTGTGTGTGTGTGTGTGTGTGTATGTGTGAGTGTGTGTGTGTGTGTGTGCGTGTGTCAAATGTGCTAATATTATACTGTAGAAAAGAGAACCTACAATGAAAAAAGTATTTAAGCTGCCACTGTAAGGTCTGGGCTACACCAGAGAGCTTTATTGCTTCAGCTCAAGAGATTTTAAATTTGTGCACGCACTTGCTGTTTTATTAGACCACATTTATGAAAAACTGTAACATTTTATATGCATGTGCACACATACAACATTAGTTTGGTTGGAAAAAAAAAGACATCTGTCCATCAAGTTCAATCAGAAAAAAAAATCACTGAACTTGCACATATCTCTTGCACAGCGCTGCATAATATGTTGGCGCTTTATAAATACAATAAATAATAAATAAATATCCCAGTTGATCCAGGAGACGGTAAAAACCTGTACAAGCTTGGACCAATTAACCTTACAATGGAAAAAATCCTTCCTGACAACATGTAAGGTCTACACTTGATCAGGATTCCCTTATAGTATGTATTATCAGGAGAATAAAAGGATGTAGAGAATAAGAGGTAATATCGTGTCTTGCCACTGGTGCTGCTCCAGGAGTAGGCTGTGTGAAAACAAAAAAGGCAGATCTATCTGCCTTGACAGCTTACTCATTAGTGCATATTATTAGACAGATCTGAACCTCAGCATTCTCTAGGTCCCCTCCATTCTCCCGCTGTATACATACTGTAAGCATTTATTATTGTTTTTTTTTATTATCATTTATTTAGTGCCAACATCTTTTATAGCACTGTATATGTGCACTGTACATGCGCTCAAAGAATGCACTTACAATCTAGTGAACCTAAGCCACATATACACAAAGTGTTGTTTCCTGTATATAGATTTGTGATGTATCCACTAATGTGAAATATGTTGGAACTTTCCAAATATACCATGACCATAATGAAAACGTTAGTCATCTTTCTATTTAGCTTCCTTATCTTTACAATGTTAGAATTGATTTTTTCTCTGGAAAGGAATTGTCAGTGTGTCTTTTATGTCTGTTGTGTTGTTGATTTTAGGCTAAATTGTTCCTTTAGGCTAGGTTTACAGAAGCCATTTGAATAACACACACGTAATAATGCATTACAATGAGTGTGAACTGCAATGGAGACTGGCCATAGACTATAACACAAAGCCTGCATGCAGCAAGTTAGAATAATGCGATCAGTCACAATGCAGTACTGTGACCAGCCCCATGGAACTGTATGGGTAGGGATGGTGGGCAATGCCCATTTCTGATTCTGCAGAAATGCTGCTTTCCACCAATGCCAATTTCTGATTTACTTTCTTCCAAATTTCAAATGTTCAGTTTATTTATTTATTTTTTTCCAATTTCTCATTTTCCATTTTTCAATTTCCTTTTTTTTTCCAATTTTTCATTTTCCATTTTTCCAATTTTTGAGTTTTGCTTCTGAGTTCTGTGATTGGACTAAAATGACTTCGTTGCGGTAAATCGGAATTCCGTTTTCCAATTTCTGATCAAAAATTATGATTACCGATCCGAAATGGTGAATTCTTATGCAACACAACTAAGCACTGTGGACAGGGCCTCAATGCACACATCTAAATCATGTTTTTTTTTTTTTTACTGTGTAAAAGTCATCCTATTATGAGATCATATTGTATCTGTTCATGTGTTCAGGCTGTGAAGACTTTTCTTTATAACTTAAAGGACAACTGAAGTGAGAGGGATATGGAGGCTGCCATACTTATTTCCATCTAAGCAATGCCAGTTTCCAGGCCCTCCTGCTGATCCTATGCCTCTAATACTATTAGCCATAGCCCCTGAACAAGCATGCAACAGATCAGGTGTTTCTGACATTAATGTCAGATCTGACAAGACTAGCTGCATGCTTGTTTCTGGTGTTATTCCGATACTACTGCAGAGAAATAGACCAGCAGGGCTGCCAGGCAACTGGTATTGGTTAAAAGGAAATAAATATGGCAGCCTCCGTATACCTCTTACTTCAGTTCCCCTTTAACGTGAATCTGAAGTGTAAAATAAAACAAAAAATAGATAGTTATCTAAGGAGAGGGACGGCTCTGGGTTCTATAGAGCCTTCCTTTTCTCTTCCCAGTGTCCTTGGTCTCCTGCACGCTCCTCCGTTTGTAAAAAAAAAATAAAATATATATATATATATATATATATATATATATATATATATTACAGGCAAAGTACGAAATCAGTGCCTGAAGTGATTAGGCAAGGTACGAAATGTCTGTTTCATTACGTACTTTGCCTAGGCATGCTATAGAATGCCTGAAATCGTTCAAACAAAGTGTAGAATACCCGGTTCTGTATAGAATGCCTGCTTTTTTTCACACTTTGACTGTAACAGCTGCATATCTATGCTGTCAGTGAGGCTAGTGATGATGGGTGCAAGCATTCTGATATTTACTGTTTGTGGAAATTGCTGCTGTGAAGGAGCCTTTAGGTGCTGCCAGGGGGAGCCCATGAGCTGGAAAGAGGAGAGAAAAGTTGGACATGTGCAGGGGAAATTGGCAGTTGGGTTTTGGCAGTTGAGGCAGGGAACACACTTGTCTTTCAGTTTTCTGTGCAAGTTTTTCTGCATACTTTTTCTTCACACCAAGTGTGTTTCTATGCAGGAAAATGTGCGCATTTTTTCATAGCAGCTGATGTAATTGATAGAGAAAACTGACAAAATGTGCGGAGTCATCATGCAGAATGTCAGTTTTTTTTTTTGCGCGCGAACAACATATTAAGTGTGAACTAGCCCATTGATTAACATGAGTTCTCAGTTTTTTTGTGCAGAAAACGCGCACGAAAACAGTCAAGTGTGTTCCCTGCCTCAAGGCTAATGAGGGGGAGGAGCCTGAAAAACCATGATGCAGCAAAAAATAAATTTAGAGTCATGATACAATGCTCTACTGCAGCAAGAAATAAGCATGATTTTTGTGAGAAAATAGAGTCAGAGACTAAAGAAGAGACCAGCCATTGGTGAGGCTGACAAAGCAAAGCAGAGGCACAGACAAGAGAGCACCACTGAAAAACTAAAGTAAGGAGGAGAAAGAGAGCTGCAGACATAACAGGAGAGGAGAGAGACAAAGTACGTAACAAAAACAGACGTTTCGTACTTTGCCTAAAATGGTCAGGCATTCTATAGAATGTATCATATAACTTACTATACTTTCAGAACTTCTCATAATAGTGTAAAAATAACATATAATTATTTAATTGCAGGTGGCGATAAAATGCTGAATTCCTGCTCTACTCTGAAAATATCTGACAACAAACTGGATCTCCAGCAGCCCATGATGAGCCACAGAGGAGACAAGCCGCTTCACTGCTCAGAGTGTGAGAAAAGCTTCACTCATCCATCAGAGCTTATTAGACACCAGAGGAGTCACACCGGGGAGAAGCCATTTTCTTGTCCTGAATGTGAGAAATGTTTTAATTTGAAATCAAACTTGAAAAAACATCAGAGGATTCATACTGGAGAGAAACCTTTTTCCTGCTCTGAATGTCAGAAATGCTTTACTGAGAAATCAAGCCTCATAGCACACCAGAGGATTCATACTGGAGAGAGGACTTATTTGTGCTCAGAATGTGACAAATCTTTCACTCACACATCAGGGCTTATACAACACCAGAAGATTCATACAGGAGAGAAGCCATTTTCCTGCTCTGAATGCCAGAAATGTTTTACCAGTGAATCAACCCTCATAGCTCACCAGAGGAGTCACACTGGAGAGAACCCGTTTTCTTGCTCTGAATGTGAGAAGTCCTTCAGAAGTCAAAAAAACTTCAACATTCATATCCGGATTCACACAGGAGAGAAGCCATATAAATGCACAGAATGTGACAAATGCTTCACACAGGAGGCAAATCTTACTCAGCATCAGAGAATTCACACAGGAGAAAAACCATTTAAATGTACAGAATGTGACAAATGCTTCACACTGAAGGGACTTCTTACTCGGCATCAGAGAAGTCACACAGGAGAAAAGCCATTTAATTGCTCAGAATGTGGCAAAAGTTTCTCACGCCAGTCATCTCTGAGGAGACATCAGAAGATACATGAGCGAGTGGGTGTGAGCCTGTAAACTAATTTCAATGAACATATTTGCTGTAATAACACAGGATTATGACTTTTAATTATAAAAGTTTCTTTTAAATATACATTTCAGGAGCTTATATAGCGTCAGAGACCATGTACAGTATACACAGAAAGTAAATGTTTTTTGGTGATTTATTACCAAAAACTGCAGATGAGGTGAACTTTGATCAGCTAGTACACTAAAACCTAACTGATTTCTAAATATACTTTTTCATTTTTGCGCAATAGACAGTAATTCTATAAGGATATCCATCTAATCAGTGTTTTATTTACTGTACAAAAAATGTAATCCATGTGTATGCATATTTATAAAATGTGCCTTTTTCAAAGTGTAAAATACGGTTAGAAATCTTTTTTCCTGCCACTGTAACTTGCAGTAGTTTGTAAAAATCTAACAGATCTGATAGAGGATCCATCTCCTCATAGGGGAATCATATATTTTTAAAAAGCACTAACTGGATGGCAGGTGCTCAGGTAGGGAGGCTGGTCAGCATCTTTGCGTATCTCCTACAACGAATGTTTTTGTAAAGAATAAAAGAGATAGTGAGAATCCACATGAGGAGATGAAATAGTTCAAAACTTGTCAGGTCTGTCAGATTTATATTACCTATTGTTAGCGACAGCTATTGTACTTCTAATAAGTATTTTTTTTTTTTTGCGATAGTGGTCCTTTAACCTTCCTGGCATTCAGTTTCCGGTGCATTTCTGTGCATAAAGTGATCCAATTTTTTTTCATAACACCTTCTGTCCCCTTCTGTCTCCAGTGTGTCCCCTTCTATCTCCCATGTGTCCTCCTCTGCCCTGTGTGTCCTCCTCTGCCCCCCTGTTTATCCTCTGCTACTCACCATTTGTCCTTCCACTCCCCCCCCCCCCCCCCAAGGTGTTCTATGCAAAGCAGCAGCATGGCTCACCTAATCAACAGCTTCAGCTGCAATCTGCTGTGAAGCCGGCACTAGAGGTGCAGTGAAGGAAAGGAGAGGTCTGTGATTGCAGCTGGAGCTGTTGATTGGGTGAGCCATGTTGCTGCTTCTCATAGTATACAAGAGGGCACACGAGAGGAAGGTGGAGGGTAAATGGGGTTGGGCAGAGGAGGACAAACGAGGGTAGAGGAGGGCTCCTGGATGGTATGCCTGGCACTGCATCGGGTATACCACTTTCAGCCCATTTTTCTTGCCCTGCACAGAGTCAGGCATTCTGCCCAGAAGGTTAAATTTATCATCTGAAAATGTATCTTACAATTGGTCACTTTGCATTCATTGGACATGATTATCTATGATTTCTATATCTGCACAGAGGTGTGTGGTTTAAGAAAATTATGTCATTTTAAAGTTGATTTATTTTCGTCTTTGTGACTAATGGTGGGGAGAGTTACAATAGTCTGCATGCATGTGATTTTATCTGTTCATTGATTGATGTGTTAATGTGTTTTAAGTTTAATTCAATAAAACCTGACATTTCTTTAGTATTTTGCTTTGCTGGAAATATTGTTTGCATTGTTATTCTATGAAGTGGGCCTTTAGACTGATTGCCAAAGCAATTAATACACCAAAACAGGGCTCACCAAACTGGTTTATACCATATATTCAATCAACAGAGCATACAAAAATGTTTTGAGACAGAAGGCTGAGCATCTGAGGAAGGGAGAGCGGCCCAAACCCTTCTGGCAGTCTTCCTGTACATTGTTTTGATTTAATAATTGTGATAGCTCCAGTTTTTTGTTTTTTCACTGGTATATCTGGGAGTGGTGGTACAAGGGTGCTGCTTGGCCCAGGAGAATCAAGCAGGTGCGCACCCACAGCAGGTGAAGAAGGTCAATTTGGTGCCTGCACTGCCCCATGCTGCACCACCATAGACATAATGTTATTATGCAAGGGTAATACAGGGATCTGGCACTCACCACATCCCAAATTACTTCTCCCTCTGAGTTGCTATGGCTCAGAGGAGGAATAATAATTACCACAGCCTGGAATTTGTGCGGCAGCAGGGTGCTCCGTAAATACTTGGCGGTGGTGAAACGTCATGTATGCCACAGCAGAGGCCTCCCATGCTGCCAAGGCTGCCCTGTTTGGTATCTGGGTGGTGAGGTACAGGAGCATTGCTTGGCCACACCCACAACAGGGGCCTCTCGTGCTGCCACCTGCCAGAGCTTCCCTGTCTGTTACTTGTATGGCTGCTGCTGCCTCCCCATCATTCATACACAGACCTCATACTTTGTGCTGCTCTCTTAGTATTGTGGCTGATCTGCAGGTCTGTGAGTGTTGGTGATAGGGAGATTTCAAGAAGATAGATACACCCACTTACCCACTGACACCAATGCCCTATGTGGGGGATGGGTGGAAGGACACCTTGGGCTACCTATACTGGGAGTGGCTATATAAACTGGGGAGACACCTTGTCTAACTATACTGGAGGTTACTGTCTTTGCTGGGGGTGCAATTTTGACTACCTACCTATACTGAAGGGATATTTATTGGGGAGGGGGCACCTTTGGCTGCCTATTATTAAAGGAGAAGGGCCTCTGACTAGTAGGGTGGAGAAGGGCCATATATTGTTTGCTACATGGGGCAACAAAAACCTTATATTGTATATATGCTGTATCTTCTTACTTTAAATTACACCCTCTCTGCCTGGTACAGAAGGTGCTCCTGTAAAATCAATTGGACACAGTTAATACAATATAATATATATAATATATAATATATATTTTCCCCACAGAGCGCAGTAGGCAAGCCCCTGATGAGTCATTTATGACGTAACCGGTAGGGCGGAGCCTTACGCGCGGTGTTGGAGAAGCTGATCCCGGAGCAGCGGTGGTGAGGACGTCCTATGAGTTTTTATATGCGCATTATCTTTTACTACATGTGAGTGCACTATTGTATAAATCTTCTATTCATTAAACGGTATCACGCTATGGTTGCCTGTACTTTGGGTTTGTAAGGGAATTGCATTGCAAATAGGTGAATAAGGCAGAAGACTACAGAGACATTAAGTGTATGAAGCTGGTCTGTTGCACGGTCAGCAAATACATCTGGAGAGGCGCCTTATTTGTGGCTACAAGCACTATTAGGCACTGCTATTTGGCCTGAGGAAGTGGGTATGCACCCGCAAAACGCGTTGCCAGTGCAATAAAATTCTATTAATACTTGAATTTGTCTTCATTGAGGTAAGCCACCTCACTTTTTTCATTTTATTTGTTTTTAACATATTTTATCTGCTCTGGGCGCCTCTTCCCCCTTTACCGTGTGCCTTCACCGTCCTTTTGGAGGGGGATCAACCCTCTTTGACCAATTTAGGTCATGAGGTTTGCTTTTTATCAAGAGTGCGACCATCACCAGCTCCGTCTGGTCACCCGAGTGGAGTCAGGGTTATACATCTCCACCTGCTTCTAGTGGTCGGTTGCCCTTCTGCAACCCACCTTTGTGAGTATAATACATTCACATATTTTACATACTTCTGGTACTGTGACATACTGCACCATTTGGGCTCCTGTTGTCTCTGTGTTTTCTTTCTGCAAGGTGCAATTTTTATTATCCCTACTTTTTGTCCGTTCATTTCCAGAGGACTTTCAGACCATCCAGAAAAAAAAGAGGCGCCTTATTTGTGGCTACAAGCACTATTAGGCACTGCTATTTGGCCTGAGGAAGTGGGTATGCACCCGCGAAACGCGTTGCCAGTGCAATAAAATTCTATTAATACGAGAATTTGTCTTCATTGAGATAAGCCATCTCACTTTTTTCATTTTATTTGTTTTTAACGTATTTTATCTGCTCTGGTCACCTCTTCCCCCTTTAGCTAACATCTGGTGAGCATGTAAGCTTTATATCTGCACACTAAAGAGAGGGTTACACAGTGTGAGCACGCTGGTTGTTTCACTGGTGGATGGAAGAAGTGTCAGTATTAAGAAGCAGGATTATGCTATGTGCATTTCTCTGTTTGTTTGGAGCCTGTTACTAGGAAGAAGTGCTAAGGATCGGGAGGATCTCTTCTGATACTGAGCTGTTTTTGCTGATCACAACTAATCAGCAACAGGATCTGGTGAGCGGATTTTAAACTTCTTTCCAATCTGGATAAGGCATCAACGGAGTGGACATTGTTTTGCTGGACTTTATAAGTCATATATGTTGCTGCCTAGTATATACCATATTGGTTATATGTGCTATTGTCTATTGTTTGCTGTCTTGAATAATTACTGAGAGGTGTTGAGCGCTGTACTACACTACGACATAATATAATATATAATTCCTAGCAAAGGCATAATGACATTTCTGTCCAATTGATTTTACAGTAGCACCTTCTGTACCGCGGTGCCAGGCAGAGAGGGTGTAATTTAAGGTGGGAAGCTGCACATTATAGTTACATAATACACATCATGTGGGTCAAGTGATGTTAGGAAGATTACATTGCATGTTTACATTCACAGCTATGGTACTGACACTGGGAGAGAGCACATTTACATCAAAATAGTACATTCAAAATAATTCAAAACATCAGAAGTTTGGGTAAACAATAAAGAATTTGATACTTACCATATTCTGTGGTATATAAGCCACTTTGGAATATAAGACACCCCTAAGTTTAGAGGGCAAAAACAGGGAAAAAATAAACTAAATCTGGTATGTCCATGTTCCAGGTGCATCTTGTAGACGTTCTTTGAAAATTATTGTGTCTTCCTGTGTCCACCATGTGTCCTCCCGTGTCTCCATGTGTCCTCTTCTCTCCCTATCAGGGATGCTCAGCAGAGCTCGAATATTCGAGTAGCTCGAATATTCAAGCTCTTTTTCAGCTATTCGAGCTCGGTATTCGAGCTCGAATAGCTGCAGCTATTCGAATGGGCTATTCGAGTGAACTCGAATAGCCCACTCACTATTCGCGCTATTCAAGCAAACAGCGCTATTCGAGCTCGAATACCGAGCTCGAATAGCGTCAGAGCCCAGATTGATGTCCTTAGAGCCAATCAGAGGGCTCCCAGGCCCTCTGATGGCAGCCAATCACAGAGGGGGACCCTGGCCAGCCCCTACCCTATAAATAGCGGCCGCCATGTTAGGTTTTTCTGTCCTTGCTTGAGACTTGTACAGAGAGAGATCTGCTCCTTTGTGCTTTGGCTTAGCAAGTGCTCTATTGTGGTCAATCACCTAGCGTTTTTGCTCACATACACCTCCTATACACACCTATATTGTTGTTATCTAGATAGAGATTGTATTTTAGTTAGTTGCTTGTGTGTTACATAGAGACAGCTGCTGCTGCAGGCAAGCTTACAGCATTAGGCCTCAGGGCCTTGCCTGTGTGGGCAGCTGTCCTCCTGTCCTCTGTTTATTTCTCATCTATACCAGTGTTTCTGCTGTGTATTCTACCCTGTCTTGTCCTTTACTACTGAGTGATTATTGTATTTTGTAGTTATACTGTACTAGGACATTAACTGTCACAGTTCATAGCTCCTGCGTGTGTGTGTGCGTGCACTGTCTGTAGTGTACACAGTACACAGTATTCCCTTCTACTGAATCATCTGATTAGTACTGAATCTGATTATTGTATTTTCTAGTTGTACTTACTGTACTAGGGACACTCAGTCACTGTTCATAGGCTAGATCCTGCGTGTGTGTGTGCGTGCACTGTCTGTAGTGTACACACACTCTATTTCCTTCTACTGAATCTGATTACTACTGATTATTGTATTTTGTATTTGTACTGTACTAGTAATCACTTAGCGATCTAATCACTTAGTGATTAGTGTCACCTCACCCACCAACCCACTCCATTAAAGTACCCCACTTTTTCACCCGCCCTTTTAAAAAACTTTTTTGTTTACGCCCAAAACAACTAAGATGTCTGGAAGTGGCAGCCAGCGCGGTTTGGGCAAGGGGAAGGGCAGCAAGGGAATCAGGAGGAGAGGGAGCATCATTGTGGCAAGCCACGCCACCATGCACAGTTCCGCAGCAGCAGCAGCTGCGTCAGTCGCTAACATTCCGCCTATAGCCACTGGCCGTGGACGCCTTGGGCGCCCAGCAGGAGCATCTGCAACTCACGCTGCAGAGACACAGCAGCAGCAGCGTGTAGTACCTGCTCCTATTTTCCTCCAGCCGGGTCGGAAACTTCCCATTGAGGAAAAGGATGCAGCCACTGTAATGCAACTGATGACGGAGGATGAGCAGCCCGCCATCAGCTCTGCATCCGAGGCCTCCACCCTCACCACCACCACCATCCCTGTTCGCAGCAGCCGCCCAGCAGGGCCTGGGGAGGAGGCCAGTTCACCGTCAGTTGGCGATCTGTCATTCAGCAGTCTTTTGACCCCAGGCATCATGAGTCAATTGTCTGCTGCTGTTGGCGATTTTGAGGAGGAGATGCTGATGAGCACTTTGGGGGAGGAGAGATTGGACAGCAAGACTGTGGCGACAGTCAAGCAGCCCATCCATGCATCAGGAGAGGAGTTTGGGGGGTCATCATCCTAGCAGGACATGTTTCAGGAGGGGCTGGATGATGATGATGATGACAGGGTGACAGACAAAGACTGGGTGCCACCAGCTCCTGGGGATGTCATCATCAGCAGCTCTGAGGAGGAGGAGGAGGATGCGCTTGTGGGCCTTGCAAGGAGGCAGGGGCGTAACAATAGGGCCTGCAAGCCCCTCAATTGCAGGGGGGCCCGGGTAGATGGGATCACGTGCGGGGGCCCGGGTGGAGGGGCCGTCTGCTCCTGTAACTAACACACAAGCGGGCACCTGTCACTGTAACTTCAGCTAGCTGTGTACCAGCAGCAGGGCAGGGGGTGGGCACTAGGACACAGCGGACATCAAGTCCTGCAGACTTCGGGCAGTGTTTCTTTCATTCACTGCTCCGCCCCCTCATGCATGTGGTGGTTCCGTCCTGTGAAGGAAGAAGACCACCAGATTACGACAGCGTGCCTGCCTGTCTGTGCCTGAGATGAAAGGGAAGACTGAGACAGAGGGCTCACACAGGCTGCCTGCAGAAAGATAGGTGCTTCCTGGATCATACTGTATGTATCTGTGTGCGTATATTACTTGTGTTTGTGTGTGTGTGTGTGTGTATTTGTGTAAGGGGGGCTGTGTATGTGTGTAAGGGGGGGGGCTGTGTGTGTGTATGTATTTGTGTAAGGGGGGCTGTGTGCGTGTGTGTGTGTGTGTGTGTGTGTGTAAGGGGGGGCTGTGTGTGTGTATTTGTGTAAGGGGGGCTGTGTGTGTATGTGTGTAAGGGGGGTGCTGTGTGTGTGTATGTATTTGTGTAAGGGGGCTGTGTGTCTGTAAGGGGGGGCTGTGTTTGTGTATTTGTGTAAGGGGGGCTGTGTGTGTGTGTATGTATGTAAGGGGGGGCTGTGTGTGTGTATGTATTTGTGTAAGGGGGGCTGTGTGCGTGTGTGAGTGTGTAAGGGGGGGCTGTGTTTGTGAATTTGTGTAAGGGGGGCTGTGTGTGTGTTTGTGTAAGGGGGGCTGTGTGTGTGTGTAAGGGGGGCTGTGTGTGTGTATGTGTGTAAGGGGGCTGTGTGTGTGTGTGTGTGTGTATTTGTGTAAGAGAGCTGTGTGTGTGCATTTGTGTAAGGGGGGCTGTGTGTGTGTGTGTATATGTGAAAGGGGGGCTGTGTGTGTGTGTAAGGGGGGCTGAGTGTGTGTGTAAGGGGGGCTGTGTGTGTGTGTGTGTGTGTGTGTGTGTAAGGGGGCTGTGTGTGTGTGTATTTGTGTAAGGGGGCTGTGTGTGTGTGTGTGTGTGTGTGTGTGTGTGTGTGTGTGTGTGTAAGGGGGGCTGTGTGTGTGTGTGTATTTGTGTAAGGGGGGCTGTGTGTGTAAGGGGGCTGTGTGTGTGTGTGTGTAAGGGGGGTAAGAGGGGCTGTGTGTGTATGTGTGTAAGGAGGCTGTGTGTGTGTGTGTGTATTTGTGTAAGGGGGCTGTGTGTGTGTGTGTATTTGTGTAAGGGGGGCTGTGTGTGTGTGTATATGTGTAAGGGGGGCTGTGTGTGTGTGTAAGGGGGGCTGTGTGTGTGTGTGTATGTATGTGTGTAAGGGGGCTGTGTGTGTGTGTATTTGTGTAAGGGGGGGATGTGTGTGTGTATTTGTCTAAGGGGGGCTATGTGTGTGTGTATGTGCATGTATGTGTGTATGGGGTGTGTGTGTGTGTGTGTGTGTGTGTGTGTGAGGGGGGCTGTGTGTGTGTATGTGTGTAAGGGTGGCTGTGTGTATTGGTGGTGTGTGTTTCTTGTTTGTGTGTGTGGGGGGGGAGGGGGCTGTGTGTGTGTGTTTCCTGTGCGTGTGTGTGTGTGTGTGTGTAAGGGGGGGGGGGTTGTGGTGTGTGTCGGGGGGTGTTTGTGTGTGTGGTGTTGTGTGTGAGAGTGTTTTGTGTGTGTGTGCACAGCCACTACATACAATGTGTATATACAGATACGCTCATCCTTACCGCTTCTCCCTCATACCCCTGCCCCCCTCCGTTTGAATGAGACACCTACGTTGCACACTACCGCACATGCGCAGGCCCGGTGGCAAGCCTTGTTGAACGCATTTCAGTGGCTGGTAATGCTCTTAACGTGCCTTCACAAGCCTCATATGCAGAATGTTCCAGGCCATAGAAGCGTAGTCAAGGAGGCGTACCATGAGGCCTGTGCATGCTCATTAGTGTGTGACTTAGGTGACTCACACAAACTAACATGGTCTTTTTCATACAAATGAAGGGGGGTATTGGTAAATGGGAGGAATGTTTAAGATGAGGACATCTGCACACACATGCAGGTAGCCATCATTTTAGCAGGACACTTAGGCTCTGGCATCTTTCAAAGTGTACCTGTAATAGATTTATAGATGTATGGATTTATACTTACCTGGGGCTTCCTCAGCCCCCTGTAGTCTGTCTGCTTGATTGCTGTCCTCCTGGGCCACTCTGTTTTCTAGCAGTAAATTACCAGACTAGCCCAGTCGCACTCCACTGCGCATGCGTGGTCACGGCTGTGTATGTCCCCCAATTGTGCTCACACTGCCAGGAGCAATCTGCACATGTGCAGGCCACTAAACCTGTAATTGCGCTTGTACAGAGTGATCGTGGGTGCATGTGTATCCAAGACTGTGCAGGCACAGTGGAGTGCAACTGGGCTGGATCGTGGACTCCACTGCAGGAGGGCAGCAATCAAGCAGACAGACTACATGGGGCTGGAGGAAGCCCCAGGTAAGTATAAATATATACGCCTATTTTATCTCAGATTTCCATTAAAGGGATTTTTTTTTGGGGGGGGGGGGGGGTTGAGGAGGGTGAAGGGGGGCCCCATCCAAAGTTTTGCAGGGGGACCCAGTGATTTCTAGTTACGCCCCTGCAAGGAGGCGCATCATTGCAAGCATTGGCAGCAGTAGGCTGGTCCCACAGCCTGCTGGTGTCTCAGGCTCAGCAGCAGCAGCAGCAGCATCTGCCAGTACCACCACCAGCCGCACCCAAGCCCCCCCCCCCCAACCACCACAGGGAGACAGGCAGTAGCGGCTCCAGGCCGTAGGGGGTTTTTCTTGTCACCAATCTGGCAATTTTTCACCATGCCCACAGTTTACAGCAAGCACGCCACTTGCAACCACTGTCAGCGGAAGTTGAGCAGAGGTGCAGACCCCTTAAAGTTCAGCACCAGCTCTCTTATCAACCATCTTGCTGCTAAACATTACCACCAGCATGAGGAGTTCCAGAGGCTGAAGGCATCTGGTGCTGGCAGTGGCACCACACCCATCACTGCACAGCCTTCAGCAGCAGCAGCAGCAACAGCAGCCACCCGCCCTCCTGCTCCTCCAGCACCACCAGCAGGAGTGCGGAAACGCACTGCTCCTCCCCCTCTGCAACTCCTGCCGCCTTTTGAGCGAGTCCTTCCAGGGGGTGTTTAGGGCTCTGCCTCCCAGCAGCCGTCGCGTGCGGCAGCTGAACGGCTTGCTGGCACGGGCCATGTGCTCCCAACTCCTGCCGTACACGCTCGTGCAAGAGGGGAGCGACATGTGTGCGCTGCTTGCTTGTGCAGCCCCAGACTGGCAGCTCCCCAGCAGACACTTCTTCGCCCGCCAGGTCATGCCTGCACTGCACCGCTTTGTGATGGCCAATGTGGAGCAAGGGCTGGAGCACGCGGTTGGTGAAAGGGTCCACGTCACCATGGACTCCTGGAGCAGCCGCTTCGGGACAGGCCGCTACCTGTCCTTCACTGTCCACTGGGTCAGCTTGGTGGAAGGGGGTGAGGATGGGAGAGCAGCAGCGGGCACAGCAGCAGCAGCAACACAGTGGGTGATGCCACCCCGCAGGGTCAGGGGAACTGCAGCAGGTTCCTCCGATCCTCTGCCATCCTCCGGCACACCTGGCCAAACCCCCTGCCTCAGCAGCAGCGTGAAGCCACGCCACTGCCAAGCGCTGCTGCAATTGGTCAGCCTTGGGAAGACCAAACTGACGGCAACCCATGTGTTGGCCAAACTCCAGGAGCAGGAGAGGATTTGGCTGACCCCCAGAGGCCTCAGAGTCGGAGAGGTGGTGGCCGACAATGGGGCCAATCTGGTTGCCGCAATCGAAAAGGGAAACCTGACCCACATCCCCTGTCTTGCCCACGTGCTGAACCTGGTGGTGCAGAAGTTCTTGCGCACCTACCAGGGGATGGGCGAACGTCTGGAAACGGCAAGGAATGTTGTGCGTCACTTCCGGCGCTCGCCTGCAGCCTCTGCGAGCCTGGAAGACGTGCAAAAGGAGCTGGAGCTGCCACGCCATCGGCTGATCCTTGACGTTCCAACTCGCTGGAACTCCACCCTGGCGATGTTGGAGGGTCTGGTTGAACAGAAGCACGCTGTCAACCAGTACCTTGCCCTGGCCACTGTGTTCGCCGCTCAGAAAAGGGACAAGACCAGCAACATCCCGTCAATCGTCCCCGATGACGGCTGGGGGCACATGCAGCAGGTGTGCTTAGTGCTGGCTCCCTTTCTGCAGGCCACCAACATGGTGAGCAGGGACCATGCTATGGTGTGCGAGTGGGTGCCCCTGGTTTGTCTGCTGAACAAGGCCCTCGATGCTTTGCTGGAACAGGGAGCGGCAGCCTTGGCCCAGCAGGAGCGGGATGCAGCTACACAGTCCACCTCTGAGGGGGAGGAGGAGGAGGACTTGGTGGAGGTCCCTGACCTTGCTGCTGATGAGGGGGATCAGCACAGTGCAGCTGAGTTGGTGCGGGGGTGGAGAGAGGATGAGGCGGCAGAGGAGGAGGATGAGGACAGCACTGCCGTCGATGTGCCAGCACACGTGGCCCGCCTCTTCCCAATGGCAGCGCACATGCTGACGTGCCTGCGTAGGGACCCCAGGGTGATCCAGATGAAGCAGAGGGAGGACATCTGGATCAGCATGATGTTGGACCCGCGCCTCAAGGGGAAGTTGAGCCAGTTCCTGCCTCCTGCAGGAGGAGACCCAGAGCAACAAATAAGGAGCTTGCAGCAGGCCCTTGTTGAGCGCTTGGAGGAAGCCTTCCCCCAGCCTCCCACCCCCACTGTCCAGCCAGCACAGAGGAAGCAGCAGGTGCCTGCATCCAGCAGCAAGCGCCCCACAGACCTGCTGTATCTCAGCAACGAGCTCTACAGGACTGTAGAGGCTCCAGCAGTGACTAGAGAGGAGGTGCATGCAGCAGCATCCTCCTCCGGTCACAGCCAGCGCCTGACCCGCATGATGGCTGACTACATGGGGTCCTACAGCGGGCTTGACAGTGATGCCCCGTTGATCCCATGGAGTATTGGGTCAAGCGCCTGGAGATCTGGAGCGAGCTGGAGCAGTACGCTCTGGAAGTGCTGTCCTGTCCCCCTTCCAGCGTACTGTCCGAGCGCTGCTTCAGTGCAGCTGGTGGCGTGGTCACCGAGAAACGCTCACGTCTGTCTCACAAGTCTGTGGACAGACTGACGTCTCTCAAGATGAACCAGGCATGGGTGGAAGGCGAGTTCCTGGCCCCTGTTGTCGGCGAGAGGGGGACATGAACTGGCTGCCGGAACCATTGTTAATATGCCTTATCACCCTTTACCACCTCCTGGCTCCTGCTCACTACTAAGTCAGCCTGGTTCAGTTTGACTATTACGTCGCCTGTAGCCACACATTTTACACCTACAGTGGGCTGCTGTGTACTGCCCTTCTGCTGTCTGTCTGTGTTTCCCACTTCCAGGGTACACAGATTTACCTTCTGCTGCCACTCTGCCACCAGCTATTACGTCCAACAATAGCTATCTGTTAAATTTGCCTAAAAAAAAAAAAAAAAAACAATAAAAAAAAATAGGTTTAATTTTTCTGAGGTGCCCGGGTTGAAAACTGTGTTGTCCCAGTTGTGTATTGGACACGATGTGGGCTGCACGACCGCTGTCTGGGACCTCCTGTTGTGTTTATTTACAGCCCTGGTATCACCGCTAGGTACCAGGGCTATTATGTCACGCTGCCTGCCTGCTGCCACACTCACACTACTCCTCCATTCCTCCTGCTGCTGCTGCTGTTGGTCTGTGTTTCCCACTGCCAGGGTACACAGATTTACCTTCTGCTGCCACTCTGCCACCAGCTATTTAGTCCAACAATAGCTATATCTGTCTGTGTAATTTGCTGTAAAAAAAAAAAATAAACCATTAAAAAAAAAAGGGTTAATTTTTCTGAGGTGCCCGGGTTGAAAACTGTGTTGTCCCAGTTGTGTATTGGACACGATGTGGGCTGCACGACCGCTGTCTGGGATCTCCTGTTGTGTTTATTTACAGCCCTGGTATCACCGCTAGGTACCAGGGCTATTATGTCACGCTGCCTACCTGCTGCCACACTCACACTACTCCTCCATTCCTCCTGCTGCTGCTGCTGTTGGTCTGTGTTTCCCACTGCCAGGGTACACAGATTTACCTTCTGCTGCCACTCTGCCACCAGCTATTACGTCCAACAATAGCTATATCTGTCTGTGTAATTTGCTGTAAAAAAAAAAAATAAACCATTAAAAAAAAAAGGTTTAATTTTTCTGAGGTGCCCAGGTTGAAAACTGTGTTGTCCCAGTTGTGTATTGGACATGATGTGGGCTTCACGACCGCTGTCTGGAACCTCATGCTGTGTATTTACGGCCTGGTGCCACCGCTAGGTACCACAGCCTATTATGCCTCGCTGCCTGCCTCATTGACTGCCTGCTGCCACACAATCATCCTCCTCCTGCTGCTGCTGCTGAATTTACCTCCTGCTGTCTGTGTGTTTCCACTGCCAGGGAGCACATACAATGGCGCTTCCACCATGCGCCACCAGCTATTTATTACGCTCAAAAATAGCTGCATTTCTTTAAAAAAACGAAAAAAATATATATACTTTTTAATACTTTGTGATATTATTTTTAGAGGTGTCCGGGTTGAAAACTGTGTTGTCCCAGTTGTGTATTGGACATGATGTGGGCTTCACGACCGCTGTCTGGAACCTCATGCTGTGTATTTACGGCCTGGTGCCACCGCTAGGTACCACAGCCTATTATGTCTCGCTGCCTGCCTCATTGACTGCCTGCTGCCACACAATCATCCTCCTCCTGCTGCTGCTGCTGAATTTACCTCCTGCTGTCTGTGTGTTTCCACTGCCAGGGAGCACATACAATGGCGCTTCCACCATGCGCTACCAGTTATTTATTACGCTCAAAAATAGCTGCATTTCTTTAAAAAAACGAAAAAGATATATATACTTTTTAATACTTTGTGATATTATTTTTAGAGGTGTCCGGGTTGAAAACTGTGTTGTCCCAGTTGTGTATTGGACATGATGTGGGCTTCACGACCGCTGTCTGGAACCTCATGCTGTGTATTTACGGCCTGGTACCACCGCTAGGTACCACAGCCTATTATGTCTCGCTGCCTGCCTTATTGACTGCCTGCTGCCACACAATCATCCTCCTCCTGCTGCTGCTGCTGAATTTACCTCCTGCTGTCTGTGTGTTTCCACTGCCAGGGAGCACATACAATGGCGCTTCCACCATGCGCCACCAGCTATTTATTACGCTCAAAAATAGCTGCATTTCTTTAAAAAAAAAATATAGAAGAGAAATAAGTGAAGAAGAAGAAGACGATATAGAAGAAGAAGAAGGTATAGAAAAAGAAGAAGAAGAAGAAGAAGGAGAAGAAGAAGAAGAAGATATAGAAAAAGAAGAAGAAGAAATAGAATAATAATAATAATAAGAAGATATAGAAAAAGAAGATATAGAAAAAGAAGATCTAGAAGAAGAAGATGAAGAAGAAGATGAAGAAGATGAAGAAGAAGAAGATGAATAAGAAGAAGATGAAGAAGAAGATGAAGAAGAAGAAGATGAAGAAGAAGAAGATGAAGAAGAAGAAGAAGATGATGAAGAAGAAGAAGAAGAAGATGAAGAAGAAGATGAAGAAGAAGATGATGAAGAAGAAGAAGATGAAGAAGAAGAAGAAGAAGATATAGAAGAAGAAGAAGAAGATATAGAGGAAGAAGATATAGAAGAAGAAGATATAGAAGAACAAGATATAGAAGAAGAAGATATAGAAGAAGAAGAAGAAGAAGAAGAAGAAGAAGAAGAAGAAGAAGAAGAAGAAGATATAGAAGATAAAGAAGAAGAAGAAGTATATACAGTACTGAACAGAATTTTGGACACAACTTCTCTTTCCACCTTTTTTTTTTTTTTTAAAGGAACATCCCCACATAATCACTTGCTGTTGTTACTTGGAAAAAAAGATGTTTCTTGCATCATTCACCCCCAAAACAAGCGTTGGAAGCTATTTAAGGCCAATTCGAATAGTCAGCTCGAATAATGAGCTCGAATACCGACTCGAATAGTGAGCTCGAATTCCGAGGTAGAATCGAATAGTAAAAAATATTCGACTCGAATATTCGACCAAACTCGAATAATTTACTATTCGAATTCGACCTAACTCGAATAATAAAAAGGGGTATCCGAGCATCACTGCTCCCTATGTGTCTTCTTCTGTCCCTAGGGGCTTGATTCACAAAGCCGTGCAAACTGTTTAGCATGGGTGTGCTAAACAGTTAGCACGTGAAGTGCCGTTCGTGGACTTTTGCTCGCACAAAAGTCCACGATCGCGCGAATCGCGGCACTTTGCGTGCGCAAAAGTCTGCGAACGGCACTTCACGTGCTAGCTGTTTAGCACACCCGTGCTAAACAGTTTGCACGGCTTTGTGAATCAAGCCCTATGTGTCCCATTCTGTCCCCAGTGTGTCCCCTCTTGTCCCCATTGTGTCCCCTTCTGTACCCAGTGTGACCTCTTCTGTCCCCAGAGTGACCCCTTCTGTCCCCAGTGTGTCCCATTTGTCTCCAACTCTCCTTGTGTCTTCACTCTCCCCTCCCCCCCCGTGTCTCTGTTCCCCTGTATATAATTAGCAGTGTCAGGAGCGTATCTTACCTAATCTATACCTTAGTCAGTGATCACAGACTTCTTCTCTCCTTCACGGCTCCACTAGCGATGGCTTCTGCTGATGAAGCGATCAGCAGAAGCCAACACTAGGGGAGCTGTGCAGGTCTGCGATCACAGAGGGAGCCATGGATTAGGTGAGACACACTCCTGACACTGCTATTTATATACAGGGGAGTGGAGACACGGAGAGATAGAGACACACGGGGGGACATTACAGGGAGTCCAGGATGTCACGGCGGGTCGGCGGTTCCCTACAGCATAAGTTCATAAGATGGTGACTCCCTGAATTTGGCATATAAGCAGCAGGGACTTTTTGTCACCATTTTGGGGGAGAAAAAGTGCGTCTTATATGCTGAAAAATACGGTACATGTGTGTGAAAAATATTTTATTGGCATACTAACAAAACATGAATACATTGGTCATGTAAAGGCGTTACAATTTGGTTCCATGCCTTTTGAAAAATAAACAGTTCATTACATTTTTGTATAGCTGTAGTTAGTACAGGTTATCATAACAGACAATTTGTGTCTATAAAGAGTATAATAAAAAAAAAATACAAATATAACTATAACAGTAACCTCCATAGCGTTATCAGACTCGTCATACATGCTCATGATATATTGACTATGCACCCAGTTCTTCATTTCTACTCTTAGAACATCAAGAAACAGCACTTATCAGTTTTTCTAATCTGGCTAAGCTTTAAGACTCATTTTAAACATATCATAACCATCGTTCCCCTCCTATAAGAAAAGTATTGGCTGTTCCTTGTGAGAGAGAAAATTGTTTCTCGTGTTCCCAGCTTGTATTCATTATTTGGATCACTTCTGAAATAGTCAGTGTTGTTTTGACCCTCCATTTTCTGGAAATAGATATTTTAGCTGCAGGGTATAATTGTATAGTTACATTTTGGGAGTGCAATGGAAGGAAAGGCACACGCATATTACAAACTGCTAGTTGTGTGGATAGGGTAAATATGTTTCCTGATAACCTGGATATTGCACCTGATGTATTATGCCAAAGAGGGCTAATATATGGGCATTTACACCATATGTGTAGGGTTTCCCGACCCCCTGCATTCTCTCCAACATTCACTAGAAACAGAAACAGGTGATATTTAGATATTTTTGCACGCACATTGTACCATCAGAGTAGAATTCTTTGTATTGTGCACCTCTGTGGGTGTGTCAGATAAGTATCCTGCAGTGTGCACAGAATGCAAGTTTTATCAAGGTATGTACATTGTCAATCCCTTTAAGCCTCTTGCACACTACATGCAAATCCGATTCCGATTTTTGATTGATTTTTACACGCAATTCCAACTTCTGATTTTTAATTGGTACTGCATGCTGCGTTTTTTTCTGCATTTTTCTTTTGATAGCATCCAGGGAAAATCGGAATCGCAAATTGGAATTGCAAATCAGATTTCAAGTGTAAATCCAGCACTGCTTATACAGGGTAAATAGCTGTATTTCATAGCAAGCATGGAAATTAAATTCCGTGGTATTTTTGGTGAGGCTGTGGGGCAGCATAGGAGTGGTGGCCTGCGCAATGACTTTTTTGTGCACTACAGATCTTCTGAGGCTCTGTGGCAGAGTACTTTCCCCTGGTCTTTAGTTTAATTGGCACCGTGGACACTCCTCCTTCTGTGTATCTCCTTGGTAACACTTCCTTGTCATGTACATTACTATAGAGACTGGCAACATGACCCGGAAGTGTATATATCAATCAAAATAGTGTGATAACAGTATAATAACCACACTGTAAAAACGCATTAAAGGTGCTGGGTGCATAGGGAAAGTAAATGGAATAGAATATTCTAAAATTTGTACAAAAATGTATATAAAGAGGATAAGTATAAATTAATTAAAACAATACAAAAAACACACTCACAATGACAACAACATTAAAGGATATCTGAAGCAAGAGGGATATTAAGGCTGCAATATTTATTTTCTTTTAAACCATATCAGTTGCCTGGCTATCATGCTGATCTTCTGCCTCTAATTCCTTTAACCATAGACCCTGAACAAGCCTGCAGCAGATCAGCCAATTCTGACATTACTGTCCGATCTGACAAGATTACCTGCATGCTTGTTTCAGGTGTGTGATGCAGACCCTACAGCAGCCAAATAGATCAGGAGGGCTGCCAGGTAACTGGTATTGCTTAAAAGGAAGTAAATATGGCAGCCTCCATATCGCTCTCACTTCAGTTGTCCTTTAAGGAGGTAGAGATGTTATGTGGAGGGAAGATCTAATTAGTTATTTTACTTTAAGTTTTTCAATAAAAAAAACTAAATAATTACTAAATTCAAAGGAATTCGATTCCTAGATTATTATTTTTTTTTTACATTTTTAAATGTTAATGGGATTCCAGTTTAAAAAAAAAAAGGGAGGAGGTTTTTTTGTTTTTGTAGTATCGCACATAAAGATTACAGTATACGTTGAGGTGTACAGAGGCGCCGGTAGGATAAAAAGAACTAAAAGGTTTAAAATTGTTGTGGTTGAGGTGGTGGACCGACCAACCATAAACGGACAAGAGCTGTCAAATTTCAAAACATATAACAATTTATTCAATTACTCCCGGTACAAGAGTCGCAACGCGTTTCGCAGGCTAGAACCCGCTTCTTCAGGCAATAGGGACAGGAGCAATACACTGGAAGAATGACAGAGATACGTAGCAATCATCAGAATACTAATTGTGGTACAATTGCATATGTACAATATGTTCTATATACACATGATTATTATAGATATCAACAAGCATACATTTTCTGGTGTCAACATGCATCTAATTTCAGTGTAGGGTATAGTGCTATGCTGTGATCTAGTCTCCAGAAGTGCCACATTAGAAACAAATAGTTAGTCATGGATCAGTCGTATGGCTACATGTATGGCTATTTCTTTTAGCTGTGAAATAAATATGAGCCCAGTGGAACAATCTATGTGTGGGCTGTATTGCACAAGTGAGGTAGATTATTGGTGATCAAGCTAAATTGCTAACAGTATATCAACCATTGTGTCAATGTGTGAAGAATCTGAGGGGAAGGAATAAGGACTTACCAGCGTGTAGTCTGAATAAGGCTTGGCACCTCTGTGCCGGTATATTGCTAATGTGGGATTTAAAAAGGGAACTGAGGACGTGGAGGACAACGTGGCGTGGGCGGGGCGATGAGGTAGGCGTGCCCGAGCGGCCAGGTTTGCTTGGCCACTGTGGAGGGAATAGGCGGGGTCTGGAGGGCGGCTAAGTTCAGAGCGCTGCGTCGTATAGAACGTGCGCACGCAATGGGCAGTGGGGCGGGTCTGTTATGGTCCAGGTCCTCTGCGCATGTGCGCGCTGCGTATGTGGGCAGTGTGATGCGCACCGAGCTCTTCCGCAACCAAAGCGGGCATTTTGGATAAGGGAAGGGTGGGGGAGGCATGAAAAGTTAAATCACCTTTTTTTAAAAAAAGTGTAAAAGCATAGCAAATTTCAGTATGATGGGCCATGTCCATCAATACAGTGTGTGGCTAAAAATTGGACACATATATTTGTTTACTATAAAGTATTCTGTGGTATGGCCATTCGTATGTTAAGTTCTGTTTACAAAAAGGCTCTGCTGCCCTCTACTGGACTATATGTGCAGAACATTGTCAGAGTTTACATAGAGACAGAAAAACGATTTTTACTATCATTTATATATACTGTTTTAGCAGGAGTTAAGTTCCCAATCGGTAAGTGTTATTTTTGTTGAGATAAAGCAATCTCGTTCAGTAAACAAATACCTTAAAACACGTGCATTGGATAATATGAGTCTGTACAAGGGTATATATAAAAATTACATATAACAGTTTGTAATCATGTAATATAAAATAAAAAATTATATAATAAAATAATAAGACAATAAAATAAAGAATAAAAGAATAAAACCGTGTTCAGACTATTTTTGTCCTACCTGAACAAAATGTTCAGATATGACAAAAACAGTGCAATATAACATAGACATGCATTTATAGTACACCTTAAAACAAGATCTCGTATTTTAAAAGGAGAGGACGGATAAAAAATTGTAATCTTTAAAGGGATGGTTCATTAATAGATTTTTTCCAGTTGTTCATTAAGGCCCCCTGGAGTAAGGGACTTGAGGATTTGGATCCAATACATCTCTCGTGACTTGAGAAGCTCAAACGAGTTGAACTGATTCTGTGGGATGGTGTCAATCAGTGTGATGTGAAAAAGTTCCGGATTGCTGTCGTGGTGGGTGGTGAAGTGTCGTGATACGCTGTGAAGGGGGTATTTTTTGAGTATGTTTCTTTTATGTTGTCCAATTCTGGATCTTGCAGGTTGGGTGGTTCGGCCCACATATTGGAGCTGGCAAGGGCATGTGATGATATAAATGATATATTTGGATTCACAGTTAATATGGTGTTTAATCTGGTGCTCTGTTTTGGTAACCTGGGATTGGAAATTTGTGGTCTGGTGGATGAACATGCAGGCCAGGCATTTTTTATGATTGCAGGGGTAAGAACCCATAGGGGAATCAATTGGGATTGGGGTGAGGTCGGGACGGGGTGTACGCAGCTTGCTCGGGGCCAGTATTCCCCGCAAATTGGGTGCCCGTTTGTAGGTGACTGCTGGTTTTGGGGTCAAGATAGAGCGGAGGTGGGGATCCTGTAATAAGATTTCCCACCTCTTATTCAGTATATTGCGAATTGATGAATGTTGGGCACTATATTTCGTAATGAACCGGGGTGTAGCATTGGTCTGAGATTCGGAGGTGGAGCGAGGGGGGTTCTGAATCTTTGCTTTTTGTTGTGCATCAATCAGTAATTTTTTGGGGTATTTACGGTCTATGAATTTTTTGGTAAGTATTTTTGATTGGGCACTAAATATCTGTGTTTCTGTGCAGTTGCGATATATTCTTCTGTATTGACTATAAGGGGTGTTTTTTGTCCAAGGGCGGTGATGAAAACTATGGTAATGTATGTAATTGTTGGCATCCACTGGTTTGAAAAAGGTTTTGGTTAATATACGGGCTGAGTTTGTGTATAATACCAGATCTAGAAATTCTATGGAACTAGGGTCTTGGTGGAAGGTGAACTGTAGACCTGCTGGATTTGAATTAAGGAAATCTACAAAGGACGGAATCAAGTTGCTAGGGCCTTTCCATATGAAGATTAGATCATCAATGTATCGTTTGTAAAACATGATGTTGCTGATGAAGGGGTTGTCGTTGTACATTTTTATCTGCTCGAGATAGCCCATTGCTAGGTTTGCATATGAAGGGGAGAACGAGCTTCCCATCGAAACCCCATTGACCTGTTGGTATACGTCCTCGCCAAATGTGAAAAAGTTGTTGTGGAGAATAAATTCAACACAGTTTATCAGAAATGTTTGTTGTGTTATGGGCATACTGGTATTGGTTTGTGGGTAGTATTGAAGGGCTGTGAGTCCAAATTGGTGTGGTATGTTAGTATAGAGGGATGTTACGTCGCAGGTCAGCCAAATGTAGTCGTCCTGCCAAGGTGTAGACTGTAGAAAACTAATGAGATGTTGTGAGTCCTTGATGTATGAGGGGAGGGCTTGGACATGGGCCTGTAGATGTGTGTCTATGAATCTGGATAGGTTGCTGGTGACTGAGTCTATTCCTGAGATGATGGGTCTTCCTGGAGGTTTATGGACGTTTTTGTGTATTTTGGGAAGATAATAAAAGAATGGAGTTTTGGGGTGGTGATTGATAATAAAATTTCTTTCATTTTTAGTGATAATGTTATTAGAAAAGGCGGTATTAATAAAATTTTTCAGGGTTTTGTTGAGTTCTGATGTGGGATCTGCAGCAAGTAAGGTATAGTGTCTGGAGTCGCTTAATAATCTGGCGGATTCCTCGAGATAGTCTGTTCTGTTGAGGATGACAATCCCTCCCCCTTTGTCGGCTGGTTTGATGACAATGCTGGTGTTATTACGTAGGTTTTTTAGGGCAACTTTTTCTAGTGATGTAAGGTTGGAGTGAGGGCGAATGTCGTCGGTAAGTAGTCCCTGTAGGTCATTGAGGACCAGGGCATAAAAGGTATCAATGTAACTTCCCTTGGAGGCCGTGGGATAGAACCTTGATCGGCCCTTTAGATTGGTATTGATGAATTTTTCTGTGGCCATGGCTGTAGGGGATACTGAGACTAGTGGAATCGAATCGTTATTTGTGATAATTAGGTTCGCTGGGTCTATAGGTGGTGCATCTCGGAGTTTTTTTATGGCAAAATGTCGTTTCAGGGTCATTTTCCGAATATAGGTATTTAGGTCACTAAATAATTCAAAGAGGTCTGAGTTGTTAGTGGGGCAGAATGACAGGCCTTTTTCTAAGAGGTTGTACTCTTGTTTTGTCAGGATATGATTGGATAAATTAAAGATACTTGTTTTGTTGTCGGATGGATTAGTGGTGGGGTTGGTGGGGTTGGGGATCATTACCGTTTGTTTCTTTTTTCTTTTCCCTCGGCATCATCAGGGCGTAGCAATGGAGGTCGCAGAGGTCGCATTCGCGACGGGGCCCGCCGCCTGAAGCCTTGAGGGGGGGCCCGGCCGCCGGGCCCCCCCTCCCTGTTTGCATAATGTAACGTTTTGCCTTGCGAGGACGAGCAGTGTGTGGGTGCTGCCGGGCCGGCATCCTTACTAATTACAGCGCAGCCGCCGGCTCCGGCAGACAATCTCATCTCTCTCCCTCGGCTCCGCCTCCCTCCTCCCCAGCGTCAGCAGCAGACAGCAGTCATTAGCGGCGGAGCCACTGCCAGGCGAGTCTGGCGAGATGAGTGAGTCATGTCACTGCAGCTTTCTCCTAATATTTACGAGCTTGGCTGCTGTGCACTTTCCTCGCTCTGCGCGCTTTAGATGTGCCCCACTGGAACACACGCCTGGAGAAAAACTGTTACAGGTCTGTTCATCTGTGTGCAGTGGTCGCTTTGCCCCATGGCATTCCTGTCTGCACGTGCATGTGTGTATCTATGTGTACATGTGAGCGCTTTGCCTGAGGCGTTACATTCTGCAGCGGCCACGTGCCAGAGCGTGATGGGTTAAACACTCAGTTTAAGAGCTTTGCTCTGTGTTCTGCTATTTGACTGCAGTGTGGCTCAGGCAGGATGAGCGGCAGAGCCAATCACGCGTGTATACTGACCGACAGGCATCGGGTGTCCTCGGCCATGTAACAGATTCACTGACAGTCTCGTCAGTGAATCTGTTACATGGCCGAGGACACCCGCTGCCTGTCGGTCAGTATACACGCGTGATTGGCTCTGCCGCTCATCCTGCCTGAGCCACACTGCAGTCAAATAGCAGAACACAGAGCAAAGCTCTTAAACTGAGTGTTTAACCCATCACGCACTGGCAAAACGCTGAGATCAGCTAGTGGGTGCGTTGCACGTGCCTGGATAGCTTAATGATTGAAAGACCTTGTCCTTTGTGGAGGCACACACTCCTGACATGACCACGCTACAAGGTTCACAGTCATTGCTTCTGAGGGACCTGATTAGCAGTGAAGACGCTCACATGAGCTTCTCTTCCCAAATATGCAGATCTACCGTTTGTGTATGCCAGACATGGCTGTATCTGGGCATACATGGAGAGCTAGGTTACCACTGTGTTTCAGGTACTCTGTGTTGTAGGTTGTAGCCTGGCCCTGTAGCACTACTTGGTGCATCCCTGTTCCCACCAGTGACATAGCAATAGGGGGTGCAGAGGTTTCGACCGCATAGTAGGGGCTAAGGAGCCCTCCCTCAACTCAACTGCAGATTTAGCTCTTTATTGATCCTGTGCTCATAATAATCACTTCTACAGATACTTTGAATAGTGGTAATCATTAACAAGCTGTTTCCCATCCCCCTTCTTGCACCTCTGACACTGTAGTTGCCATTGGCAGGTTTTGGTGCGCCACATCAATTGTTATGTATATAGTGCTCGCGGGGGGAGGGGGGGGTGGGGGGGCCCAATGTAAAACTTGCATCGGGGCCCAGAGCTCGTTAGCTACGCCACTGGTTTTCTGTGTCTGATAATTGGCGTTTCATTTTCCGAAGTGGCTGCAAAATGGCTGCAAAATGGTGCGGTAATTTTTATATATACCCTTGTACAGACTCATATTATCCAATGCACGTGTTTTAAGGTATTTGTTTACTGAACGAGATTGCTTTATCTCAACAAAAATAACACTTACCGATTGGGAACTTAACTCCTGCTAAAACAGTATATATAAATGATAGTAAAAATCGTTTTTCTGTCTCTATGTAAACTCTGACAATGTTCTGCACATATAGTCCAGTAGAGGGCAGCAGAGCCTTTTTGTAAACAGAACTTAACATACGAATGGCCATACCACAGAATACTTTATAGTAAACAAATATATGTGTCCAATTTTTAGCCACACACTGTATTGATGGACATGGCCCATCATACTGAAATTTGCTATGCTTTTACACTTTTTTTAAAAAAAGGTGATTTAACTTTTCATGCCTCCCCCACCCTTCCCTTATCCAAAATGCCCGCTTTGGTTGCGGAAGAGCTCGGTGCGCATCACACTGCCCACATACGCAGCGCGCACATGCGCAGAGGACCTGGACCATAACAGACCCGCCCCACTGCCCATTGCGTGCGCACGTTCTATACGACGCAGCGCTCTGAACTTAGCCGCCCTCCAGACCCCACCTATTCCCTCCACAGTGGCCAAGCAAACCTGGCCGCTCGGGCACGCCTACCTCATCGCCCCGCCCACGCCACGTTGTCCTCCACGTCCTCAGTTCCCTTTTTAAATCCCACACTAGCAATATACCGGCACAGAGGTGCCAAGCCTTATTCAGACTACACGCTGGTAAGTCCTTATTCCTTCCCCTCAGATTCTTCACACATTGACACAATGGTTGATATACTGTTAGCAATTTAGCTTGATCACCAATAATCTACCTCACTTGTGCAATACAGCCCACACATAGATTGTTCCACTGGGCTCATATTTATTTCACAGCTAAAAGAAATAGCCATACATGTAGCCATACGACTGATCCATGACTAACTATTTGTTTCTAATGTGGCACTTCTGGAGACTAGATCACAGCATAGCACTATACCCTACACTGAAATTAGATGCATGTTGACACCAGAAAATGTATGCTTGTTGATATCTATAATAATCATGTGTATATAGAACATATTGTACATATGCAATTGTACCACAATTAGTATTCTGATGATTGCTACGTATCTCTGTCATTCTTCCAGTGTATTGCTCCTGTCCCTATTGCCTGAAGAAGCGGGTTCTAGCCTGCGAAACGCGTTGCGACTCTTGTACCGGGAGTAATTGAATAAATTGTTATATGTTTTGAAATTTGACAGCTCTTGTCCGTTTATGGTTGGTCGGTCCACCACCTCAACCACAACAATTTTAAACCTTTTAGTTCTTTTTATCCTACCGGCGCCTCTGTACACCTCAACGTATCCTGAAGTCCACCCTTGGTGGAAGGGTGTTTTACCCTACTGTTTCCTTCTATCCACGGAGAGCGACGTTTTAACCCTGAGTGGGGACAGGCTTGTTCTCCCCACCTGCCTGAACAGTGGTTGCTTTTGGAGGCAACCCTGGTTTGTGAGTATATTACTTACAGTTCAAAACACATCCCACCTTTTTAAAGAACATATTACACTATATTGGGCTCTCGGTCTTCTTTTCCAAAGATTACAGTATATACATGCTCAATTAGTGATGTAGGGATCACCATAGCAGCCATAGTGGGGCCTGTAGTCATGAAGGCCACGGTATGTGGGGTAATAATGGGGTCTGTGGCGGGCCCCTTCCATGTAGAGTAGCATGGCAGTGGGGGCATAGAGTAGTTATCACCTCCCATCTCTACTGCTGATCTGTCTTCTCCAGGCATCCTCATCTCTGTTATAACAGCTCACTCTAGGAGCATTTTCCCCTTGTTTCCACTGTTTTTCTTAACATAGCCTGCAAATTTGATGATCCTAGCATGTATGGGGACTTTGCTATTAACTGCTTAATTTGGCGACCATTGACATTTAAAAATAAATAAATTAAAAAGCGTTTACATAAAATATGTATTTTTGGTGACTGTTTTGCCATTGATCCCCCTCTGCCATGCCTCTGTCTGGGTATTTGGACACCTTATACTCCTTTTTTAAAGAAATTGCAGAGATGCCCTGAAGATTTTAGAGGTTCGCCTGCTATCACTGGTGCTCGCCGCTTTGCAGTAAAACTTACGATCTGCAAGTGTTATTTTATGATGTTTGTCCATCACTACCTAGAGAAGGAGTTTATATCTCTGCAGGTGACAGTTATAGCGTGGGTATATGCACTCTAAAGGTGCATACACACATGTGACTATAGTCGTTGGAAACAATCGTTCCCCAATCATTTCAAATGACGTTCGTTACAAAAAAGACACAAACGATCATTAACTCCAACGACTGATCTCGTTGGAAAAGAACAATCCGTCCTGGTGGATTTTTTGTAATGACCATCGTTTGCCAGTTTGCCTACAGGGAAAACCGATCAGTTGACGATGCCATCAATGTTAGCCTGGCATACATCTCGGAACACCTGGACAGTCCAAGAGCCTATGCTAGGGTCCTTTTCCTAGACTTCAGCTCGGCTTTCAACACCATCTGCCCGGACATTCTGATCGACAACCTTGCGCATCTTGGGGCGGATTCCCTCCTCTGCAGGTGGGTAAAGGACTTTCTCTCCAACAGAACTCAACGGGTCAAGCTTGGCAGTCGCATCTCCAGCGAGAGATCCACCAACGTCGGGGCCCCGCAGGGCTGCGTGCTGTCCCCTCTCCTGTTTTCTCTGTACACTAACAACTGTACCTCGGCCTCCGACACCATCAAAGTTATCAAATTCGCAGATGATACCACGCTTATCGGCCTCATCGACAGAAACGGGGAGGACGCTTACCGAAACGAAGTTGCGAGGATCTGTAACTGGTGCAAGGACAACAATCTTGTTCTGAATACAGCAAAGACCGTGGAACTTATCGTGGACTTCCGGAAACTCCCTCCGGCCCACCTACCAGTGTTCATCGATGGGTCCGAGGTCTCCAGAGTCCAAAGCGTACGGTTCCTAGGCTCAACCCTAACAAGCGACCTCAAATGGGGACAGAACACCACCAGAACCCAGAAGAAAGCTCAGCAGCGGCTTTTCTTCCTACGGCAACTGAAAAAATTCGGAATGTCATGGGATCTGCTCACCAGCTTTTACTCTGCGACCATCGAATCCATCCTCTGCTGCTCCATCATCGTCTGGTACGCAGGAGCAACCGCTACAGACAAATACAAACTCCACAGAGTGATAAAAGCTGCAGAAAAGATCATTGGCACCCACCTGCCCTCCCTAGATCTCCTCTACTCCACAAGAATGAAGACAAGGGCCTCCAAGATCTTACTCGACCCCTCCCACCCGGGCAGTCGATACTTCGAGACCCTTCCACTGGGACGCTGTCTCAGATCCATCCCCGCCAAGACCACTAGGCGCATGAACACCTTCTTCCCACAAGCAGTTCTTCTGTTGAACTCACTGAACTCAAAACTCCCCCCCCCTTCCCGGCCTACATCCCGGGGTCACCCTAGCCCCAGACATCCCTCCCTCTCAGCTGTAAACTCTGACTGAAACATGGACTCCCACAGTAGCGTTCACTCCCCCCCCCCCCCCCAGGACTCCATTTAATACTGAGATGCTCTAAATGTATGTATGTATGCAGGGCCGGATTTCTGCAAAGGTCACAAAGGCCACGGCCTAGGGCGGAAAAAAATCAGAAGGATAAAAGGGCGGCAGGACCTGAGAGAGATAAGAGGCTGCATGTCAAAATATATCATTTCTCTTGCTCCGAAGCCGCCCCGGCTTTGCTGCACACACAGTCAGAATTCCAGAGCTCTGTGTATTTTACTTACTTCATGGTGTGCGATGAGACAGTGCTATCTCCTGAACATACAAGCTTCAGTTTATTGCCAGGGGTGAGAGCTGGCTGGCCCAGCTGTCACTTCCCTCTTACTTCCCTTGCATGTCATAGATAACAACAGGTGCCCCTAAGTATTAAGTAGCCAGAAGTACATTTAGTGTAAAGTAGCTAGAGGTGCCCCCAAGTATTAGGTAGCTAGAGGTGCCCCTTGGCATTTCCTTCCTGGTACCATGTGACAACGCCGTCCATGCCACTCACAACAGCGTGCACTAGCGTGTAATTGCATACGGAAGTCCGCTGTGTGTCATCCACCCAGCCCTCAAACAGAGCGCAGCTCTGAGCTAAAGCCCTGGATGTTGGACTTAGCAGTATCTGAAGACCAGACAGGAAGTGACTGTCCAGCGGATGGGTGAGAGACTTCTGCTATACAAAGTCAGCTTCGCTAGTCTCCAGGGTTGGGCAGAAACTACGCATATGCGAATCTACGCAACGTAGTTTCCGCAATAAACATAGGCGTAGCATTTCGTATGCCTAAAACTACGCGTAGCAAAATACGCGTAGTCAGTTTTGCCGATCCGTATTGCTACGCTATATACACACGCGATTGCGTAATTTGCGTAGCTTCGCATGCGTAGTTTTAATGCGTATGTATACGCAGCCAGCGTATACTACGCGTAAATCGAAGTTTACATCCTCACGTAGGTAATGCATTTGTAGCTACGCCATAGGCGTAGTTTACGCTTACGCGTATTTTCATACGCGTAGTTTCACAAACAAACTATTGGGCCAATCAGGTAAAACTTTTGGTGGTTGCTACACTCTTAGCAACCAATAGAAATTTAGCCCACCCCTCAGTATAAAAGCTTTGTTCCAACAGCTCTGGTTTCAGTTTCTGGGTGTTATTGTGCTGTGTGCTGGGCTTTGTGAGGACTCTGAGAGGAAACAGCTTACACAGGCTGCAGCCAGTGACATACACATCCACATTCCTTGCATTCTTTTGTTATTTTCCTTATTTCTAATCTGTGTTTTGGCTACCTAGCTACTAGTACTACTATTTAGTGTAAGGATTTCTGTGATTTAGTGTTAGGCAGCTACAGAAGATAGGAGGAGGACTGTGTATATAGCTATATAGTTCCATGCTGTGATCTGTAGTCCTATCATCCTTTTTTCATTTGTTTTCCTTATTTTAATTTCACTGTATTATTGTATTCATTCCTTTCCTTTATTCATTCTGTTATTTTCCTTATTGTTAATCTGTTTTTGCTAGCCTAGCTAGCTACTAGTACTATTTTGTGTAAGGATTTCTGTGACTTAGTGTTAGGCAGCTACAGACGACTGTGTGTGTAGTTCCATGCTGTGATGTGTAAAGGAGAGTGGATTTAGTTACAGAAAGGAACTGTGTGGAAAGAAACATAAATTAAATAGCCATCTCATCCTTTTCATTTTTTTCCTTATTTTAATTTCCCTGTATTATTGTATTCATTCCTTTCCTTTATTCATTCTTTCTTTTATCTCACTTATTCAGCAAAGTTGTTTTGACATTGTTCCCCTTCCACTGGCTATTGTGCAGAGCCACACTGAAGCCATTGTGAACTAGGTGTCAGGAGACAGCCCTATTAGTCAGTCCTCACAAGCTGAGTTACAAAGTACCAGCAGTACCACTAGCAGCACTTCCATGCCTCCTCCAAAAGCTGCCCTTAACCCATGTGTTCTTCCCTTTGATGACACAATTTCAGCACTTGTTGATAAGGCTCTGCAGCAGTCAGACATCGATATGTCGCATGATGCCCAGTTTTCTTTTGGATGATGATAATGTTGTTGAGGGGGGGGGGGCAGAAGTTGACATTCAAGCAGTGGAGGGTCAGGATGAGAACATTGAGGAGGTGGGCTATGAGGGAGGCAGCCACAGTGATGATTATGATGACGATGACATGGATATCACCTATGAGTCTGAGCATGATGATGCCAGCTCAGATGAATCAGAGGCAAGCTGGCAGAGGAGGCAGCTTGGACATCGGCACACCAGGGGGCCTAGTGGCAACATAAGCTCCTCTGCTAGTGCAGTTCAAGGAAGGCAGGAGTTACAGTCACAGCCTCCAGCTGAAACTCCTATGTCCCGAACTGGAAGTGGTAAAACTGCAACCTCAGGCATAAACACTTCTCGGAGGAAGGCCCCAGTTTGGAAGTACTTTACTGAGTCAACCAGTGATCCCTTAATAGTTGTGTGTAAGCTGTGCGGTGCCAGGCTGAGCCTAGGAAAAAATTTGAAAAGGTTGGGGACAGGTGCTCTGCACACACACCTAAAAAGTAACCACCAAAAGGAATATGGCAGTGTTAAAGGACCACAAAGCAGCACCATGCAGAGGACTATAGCACAGACCCGTCCACCTTCCCATCCTGCTTCAGTTTCTGAGATTGGCACCCATCCTGCCTGCTCTCCATCTGTAATACACTCTGGCCATAGAGGGCAGATTTCACCTTCCTCCACTCCATCATCAGCTCAAAGCACCCAGCCATTGATAACTAAGGCTATAAGGTCCACAAGAGCACTGCCTCCCCGTAGCCGCAGGATACGGAGATTAAACGGTCTATTGGCAGAGGCCATGGTCCAGCAGCTGCTGCCCTACTCCATTGTAGAGAAGGGGTCAGCCATTCTCAACCTCCTGGAGTATGCCATTCCTGAATGGCAAATACCCAGCTGTCACTATTTTTCCGAAGGGGAATTCCTAACCTGTACCGACGCACAGTTGATAATGTCGCCCTGTCGCAAGATTATTCCATAGGCGACAGGGTACATCTCACCATGGATGGTTGGACCAGCAAGCATGGTCAGGGCCGATATGTCTCATTTACAGCTCACTGGGTCACCCTACATAGTGAGCAGGAGGGTTCCGGTCCTGGTGCTTCCATTGAGCTTGTTGAGCCTCCCCGTGGGGTCAAGGGGAACAGGTCTGCTCTCACCTCAGCTGGTGACTCTACTGCCACTGCCGAGCCCCCTAATAAGCGGCCCCGTTGCTACACCAGCGTGTGTCACAAGTGATGTCAAGCATTGCTCGAGCTGGTGAGCATTGGGGAGCAGAGGCTCACGGCAGCAAATGTTTTGGCCCTACTCCAGGAACAGGCACAAAAGTGGCTGACCCCCCGAAGACTACAGGTTGGCCATGTTGCCTGTGACAATGCAGCAAATTTGCTGGCTGCCCTGAACGATGGCAACATTCCTCATGTGCCATGTTTTGCCCATGTCCTCAACTTGGTGGTTCATCGTTTTTTGCGCACCTTCCCAGGTATGAGTGACGTGGTTCAGCATGCAAGGAAGATTTCCGGCCATATGGGCCGCTCTTCAACTGCCACCTCATTGTTCCGTCGCTATCAGCGAAAGCATAGCTTGCCCCCTCACAGGCTCATAGTAGACACTCCAACGAGGTGGAACTCCACCCTTTACATGCTGGAGAGGATGGTGGAGCAGAAAAAAGCAGTCTCTGAGTACCTTCTGAGTCATCAGCAGAAACACTCCCCTACATCACATGGGAAGAGTGGCGGCTTATGCAACAGGTCTGCCATGTGTTGGCCCCATTTGAACAGGCTACTACGTTTGTAAGCGGGGAGCAAGTCAGTCTCAGCGACGTGCTCCCTGTTGTGTTCATGCTGGAACAAACACTTAGTAGCCTAATGACTGCTGGTGAGGAAGCCGTTACTGAACTTGAACTGCAGCAACAAAGCTCGCTCCAAGGCAGCCAGGCTCAGACACAGAAGGAAGAGGAGGAGGATGTCCATGTGATGGAGGATATCATGGAGGTGCCTGACCTTGGTGAAGAGGAAGAGGAGGCGGGTGCAGCTTCTGTTATTCAGGGGTGGGGTGACCTTGAAAGTCAGGAGGAACAGCAGCAGCAGGCAGAGGATTTGTCTGTTTTGAGCAGACATGACGATGGGGATTTGGCGGAGCGAGCTCTTGCTTTCCCAATGGCTGTTCATATGATACGATGCCTCCGGATGGACCCTCGGATCAAAAAGATAAAGAAAAGAGATGACTACTGGCTGGCCACCCTTTTAGACCCACGCTGCAAGGGGAAGCTGGGTCAATTTATTCCAACCAACCAGCAGGAGGAAAAGATGGGAGAGCTGCAGCAGGCCCTGATCTGCCAGCTGAAGGAAGCCTTTTCACATCCACAGCCTGAGAACCCAGCTATCCCTGCTCATGGTGCCCAGCAGGTGCCTATGCCCAGCAGACCTAGACATCTTGGAGACCTGTTTGGTGCGATGAGGCAGTTTTACAGCTCTGAGTCTGTTCAGCCTACCACAGCATCAGCAGCAGCACCTGGAAATCATGAGCAGCGGCTGTCCCGCATGGTCACCGACTACATGTCTTCACTCAGTGCATCAGATAGCATGCGCACTGAGGACCCCATGGAGTACTGGGCAGCCAGACTCGACACATGTCCTGAGCTTGCACAATATGCGCTGGGACTTCTCTCATGCCCTCCTTCCAGTGTTATTTCTGAGCGGGCTTTCAGCGCGGCAGGTGGGGTGGTTACCGATAAGCGATCCCGCTTGTCCACTGATTCAGTAAACGCACTGACATTTTTAAAAATTAACCATTCATGGATTGAAAGTGGCTACTTGGCCCCCGTCGTTGGATCCAGGGACACAACTTCACCGCTTTAAATTGCCCTTCCTGCACTGCTTCTCATTCCCTCATCCGAATCCAACCTATTTACTGCCAATAATTTTGCCTACTTAGTACTTACTGCCAAAATGTACTTTTATTGAGGGTGATGGTCATCTTGACTGAGCCGCTGCTCCTCTCATAGGTACAAGACAAGGTGAAATGTTGCCTACTTACTGCCAAAATGTACTTTTATTGAGGGTGATGGTCATCTTGACTGTGCCGCTGCTCCTCTCATAGGTACAAGACAAGGGGAAATGTTGCCTACTTACTGCCAAAATGTACTTTTATTGAGGGTGATGGTCATCTTGACTGAGCCGCTGCTCTGCTCCTCTCATAGGTACAAGACAAGGTGAAATGTTGCCTACTTACTGCCAAAATGTACTTTTATTGAGGGTGATGGTCATCTTGACTGAGCCGCTGCTCCTCTCATAGGTACAAGACAAGGTGAAATGTTGCCTACTTACTGCCAAAATGTACTTTTATTGAGGGTGATGGTCATCTTGACTGAGCCGCTGCTCCTCCCATAGGTACAAGACAAGGTGAAATGTTGCCAACTTACTGCCAAAATGTACTTTTATTGAGGGTGATGGTCATCTTGACTGAGCCGCTGCTCCTCTCATAGGTACAAGACAAGGTGAAATGTTGCCTACTTACTGCCAAAATGTACTTTTATTGAGGGTGATGGTCATCTTGACTAAGCCGCTGCTCCTCTCATAGGTACAAGACAAGGTGAAATGTTGCCTACTTACTGCCAAAATGTACTTTTATTGAGGGTGATGGTCATCTTGACTGAGCCGCTGCTCCTCTCATAGGTACAAGACAAGGTGAAATGTTGTCAACTTACTGCCAAAATGTACTTTTATTGAGGGTGATGGCCATCTTGACTGAGCCCCTGCTCCTCTCATAGGTACAAGACAAGGGGAAATGTTGCCTACTTACTGCCAAAATGTACTTTTATTGAGGGTGATGGTCATCTTGACTGAGCCGCTGCTCCTCTCATAGGTACAAGACAAGGTGAAATGTTGCCTACTTACTGCCAAAATGTACTTTTATTGAGGGTGATGGTCATCTTGACTGAGCGGCTGCTTCTCTCATAGGTACAAGACAAGGTGAAATGTTGCCTACTTACTGCCAAAATGTACTTTTATTGAGGGTGATGGTCATCTTGACTGAGCGGCTGCTTCTCTCATGGGTACAAGACAAGGTGAAATGTTGCCAACTTACTGCCAAAATGTACTTTTATTGAGGGGGATGGTCATCTTGACTGAGCCCCTGCTCCTCTCATAGGTACAAGACAAGGTGAAATGTTGCCTACTTACTGCCAAAATGTACTTTTATTGAGGGTGATGGTCATCTTGACTGAGCGGCTGCTTCTCTCATAGGTACAAGACAAGGTGAAATGTTGCCTACTTACTGCCAAAATGTACTTTTATTGAGGGTGATGGTCATCTTGACTGAGCGGCTGCTTCTCTCATAGGTACAAGACAAGGTGAAATGTTGCCTACTTACTGCCAAAATGTACTTTTATTGAGGGTGATGGTCATCTTGACTGAGCCGCTGCTCCTCTCATAGGTACAAGACAAGGTGAAATGTTGCCTACTTACTGCCAAAATGTACTTTTATTGAGGGTGATGGTCATCTTGACTGAGCCGCTGCTCCTCTCATAGGTACAAGACAAGGTGAAATGTTGCCTACTTACTGCCAAAATGTACTTTTATTGAGGGTGATGGTCATCTTGACTGAGCCGCTGCTCCTCTCATAGGTACAAGACAAGTTGAAATGTTGCCTACTTACTGCCAAAATGTACTTTTATTGAGGGTGATGGTCATCTTGACTGAGCCCCTGCTCCTCTCATAGGTAGCGTTCCCACAGCCAGGGAGCACCCCCCCAAAAAAAAAAACAAAAAAAAAATCTGTTGCTGTTATGTTTAATGGTGTCCCCACCTTTAGGGTGCACCATACCTTTTCACTCATTTACCTCCTTCTGTTCCTGTTAGATAGCAGTGTTCCCACTGTCAGGGAACAAAAAGAAAAAATGTAATATACGGGGGGAGAGGGGAGAGGTCTGGCTACCTATGAATTACTGGGGGGAGAGGGGAGAGATCTGGCTACCTATGAATTACTGGGGGGAGAGGGGAGAGGGGAGAGGTCTGGCTACCTATGAATTACTGGGGGGAGAGGGGAGAGGGGAGAGGTCTGGCTACCTATGAATTACTTGGGAGGGGGGGGGGGGATTTAGGTCTGGCTACCTATGAATTAATGGGGGGGAGAGGTCTGGCTACCTATGAATTACTGGGGGGGAGAGGGGAGAGGTCTGGCTACCTATGAATTACTGGGGGGAGAGGTCTGGCTACCTATGAATTACTGGGGGGAGAGGGGAGAGGTCTGGCTACCTATGAATTACTTGGGAGGGGGGGGGATTAGGTCTGGCTACCTATGAATTACTGGGGGGGGGAGAGGGGAGAGGTCTGGCTACCTATGAATTACTTGGGAGGGAGGGGATTAGGTCTGGCTACCTATGAATTAATGGGGGGGAGAGGTCTGGCTACCTATGAATTACTGGGGGGAGAGGGGAGAGGTCTGGCTACCTATGAATTACTGGGGGGAGAGGGGAGAGGTCTGGCTACCTATGAATTACTTGGGAGGGGGGGGATTAGGTCTGGCTACCTATGAATTACTGGGGGGGAGAGGGGAGAGGTCTGGCTACCTATGAACTACTTGGGAGGGGGGGGGATTAGGTCTGGCTACCTATATTTAACTGGAGGGAGAGGTCTGGCTACCTCTATTTATATGTGTATCAGATATACATGCATGCAGATTTATTATCAGATGTATATATATATATATATATATATATATATATATATATATATATATATATATATATATATATATATATTTATACATATACTGTATATACATATGTCCCCAATATCCACCAGCTGGGATCACTTGAAGCCGTATTCATGTGCTTGCCGGTTGCTAACTTGAACCACCAGCAGAAAAAAACGCAAACCTGCTCCAAAATATTCACTGAACCTCCAGCAACATCTTGCAGCCCTCCTGAAACTCCTAGCGGCTTTCTGCCATCCTCCTTGCATGGAAGCCGGCGTGTTACCTGACCTGCCTAGAGTCGAGTGATACGCCTGCTGCCGTGAACAGAGGACATCGGAAAGCCAATAGGAGCATGCTAGGAGCTTCAGGAAGGCTACAAAACACCGCTGGAGGCTCGTTAAGTATTTTGTAATGCCTGCGAACCAGACCCAAATTCTTCTACCCCCCCCCCCCCCCTAAAGAAAAAACCCCTGAAAGGGACACTGAGCAGGGGCACTGGGTATGCTTTTACAGGGACTCCAAGATCAAATTAAACACAAAACGTGAACTTACCCGGGCTTTTCTGTAGCCCAGTGCTGGCCTGTAGTTCCCATGACGTACCTCCATGTCTTCTCCCAATGCCTCTTCAGAAATGGTTGGCCGGCGGATCCTGGCGACACTCGAGTCGAGTGTCGGGCTCCTTCTTCCGCATACATCACGCGTAACGTCGTTACGCCGGCCACCTTGCGTCATCACGGTGGCCGGCGTGACAGTACGGCGCATGCGCGATTAAACCACGCATGCGCCGTACTGTCACGCCGGACGCCGTGATGACACGAGGCGGCCGTCGTAATGACATTACGCGTGATGTATGCAGAAGAAGGACCCCGACACTCGGCCCGAGTGTCGCCAGGATCCGCCGGCCAACCATTTATGAAGAGGCATTTGTAGAAGACCCGGAGGTACGTCGTGGAAAATCCCGACTAGCACTGGGCTACAGAAAGCCCCGGGTAAGTTCACATTTTGAGTTTAATTTGAGCTCGGAGTCCCTTTAAGTATACCCAAGTGTTTATGAAGAGTATACACTTCCTCTCTTAATCCCTCTCCATCCCGGTATGCCCACTCTCAATGCTATTGAAACCATGGCTCCTACAGAAGGTATAGCTGAAACCTGAAAAATGATGTCTGTGGGTCCTTACAGCGCATGCGCAGTCTCTGTCTCCTCTAATTATTTTCCGACTCTCTGCAGCGAATCATAGTTCCGTGCACTATGACGCGTGCCACAGAGAGGAGGGGAGGAAGAAAGTAGAGTAGCCTGAACCTGCATGCGCTGTAAAAGAGAACTAAAAAGCAATGAATAATTGCTACATATACTCTTTACACTTTAAATGTCTATTTTTCACACTGGTGCTTTGTGTTGGAAACAGAAGATCAAAAAAATTAAGGGATTGCATCACACAAGCAATGTGACACATACAACTATGCATACTGCATAAAATATGTTTTAGAAAAGCAGTGCACTAGCAATGTCAATGTAATTCTGTTGCGATTATTTAGTCCAACACAATGTGTCAGTGTCAGAGATTGAACAACAAAAGAGAAGAAACTTATACTTTTTTTTAAAGAGAAACATTTATTTATTTATTTTTAATTTTGCAACGTGCAATTTTTTTTTCATTTGTTTTTATTTTTTGCGGTATTGTCACCATAAAAATCAAATTTCAACAGCAACTGGTCTGAGTGTATTACAGAGAAACTCCAACCAACAATTGAACTTTATCACAATCAGTAGCTGATACCACCTTTTACGTGAGAAATCTATTCCTTTATACAAACAAACCATCAGGGGGCGCTGTATGGCTAATATTGTGGCAAAACCCCTCCCACAAAGAAATTCTGAGTACGTACTCTTGGCAGTTTCCTGTCTGTGAACCTTTCCTGTCTGTGGGAAATAGCTGGTGTTTACAGCTGTTTCCAACTGCCAAAAAAACATGCAGCAGCTACATAACCTGCCAACAGTAAAAATGTCACCATGTAATAAATGTCAGAATTTAAATCAGGGATTTAAATGATTGCCCAATGGGCAAACACTGACTAAATCATTTATACATAATTATTGTAAAAATGAAGCATTTTTTATTACATTATTTTCACTGGAGTTCCTCTTTAGGTGATAAAGATGCTAATCCTGCATTCAAAACTTGCAAAACTTTTCTGCTGTTATGGTTTGTAGTTATCACATACTTTAGGAGCACTGGCCCTATTACCAAACAGTGCCAAAGAGTTGAATACTGGGAGTTCTTTTTATCTATGATCTATTCCTCTTCTTCCATTAATTTCCCTGCCTAGCTGCTTATCTGAAACACCTCTGCTCACTTGTGTTTACAAGCAAGGCTGAGGTGACTCAGTGATTGGAGGATAAGACAGTGTAGTTCCTAGTATACACCTCCGTGGGAGTGTCTGAAGACTCTGGGAGGAGGGCAGCTAATAAATACACAATGAGCAAGAGAAGGGAGGAGGGAACAAGAGTCAGGGAGGATATGATGTCAGCATTAGCTTGGCAAGATGGCCACTGCATAGAATAGGATTTCTGCTTTTCCTTTATAAAATTCACAAGAATCAGTACGTGGATAGCACAATACATCTGTTATGCAAGTCGAAGTAGTATTTATCTACTTATATATGTGTTTTTTATTTGTAGGTTAGCATGGGTGCCGCTTGTTCTTTAACCACTTCGCCATATCTGGACGCATATATCCGTCCAGATAGGCAGTGGTGCTGCAGCCGTGTGGTGCGCGCGATCGGGCGCGCTCCCGCTGCCTCCCGCTGCCCCCCCCCCGATCAGTGAATGGGAATATAATTCCCATTCACCGATCTAAGTCCCCGGCAGAAATACCGACGCTTTCTTATCAGAGAGCGTGGTATTTCTGCCCCCAGGAAACTTCTTCTCTTCTTTTTAGTTCCTAGATGCGACATCATTCGCATCTAGGAATTTTTTGAATGTGGCCATCTTGTGGCCAAATAGTAAACTGCACCCACATACCTCTATTGAATAAAAAAATACATTACATTACATCTAAAATTGGCTATTTACCTTCCAAACTAAAATTACCCAAATACATTTTTGTATTAAAAAAAAAATAAAAAAAATTACAATTAAAAAAAAAAAAACTACATAAATAGTTACCTAAGGGTCTGAACTTTTTAAATATACATGTCAAGAGAGTATCTTATTAATTTTTTTAAAATTATAAGCTTGTAAATAGTGATGGACGCAAAATGAAAAAATGCACCTTTATTTCTAAATAAAATATCGGCGCCATAAATTGTGATAGGGATGTAATTTAAATGGTGTAATAAGCGGGACAAATGGGCACATAAAATGCATGGGTTTTAATTACTGTAGCATGTATTAATTTTAAACTATAATGGCCAAAAACTGAGAAATAATGATTTTTTTCCATTTCTATCTTAATCTTCCTGTTAAAATGTATTTACAGTAAAGTGGCTCTTAGCAAAATGTACTACCTAAAGAAAGCCTAATTAGTGGCGGAAAAAACGAGATATAGATCAATTAATTTTGATAAGTAGCGATAAAGTTATTAGCGAATTAATGGGAGGTGAACATTGCTCGGATGCATAAGATTTTCGAAGCTGTAGGCTGAAGTGGTTAAAGGGGAACTTCAGCCTAAACAAACATACTGTCATCAAGTTACATTAGTTATGTTAATTAGAATAGATAGGTAATATCATCTCTTACCTACCCTGTTTTAAAAGAACAGGCAAATGTTTGTGATTCATGGGGACTGCCATCTTTGTCATGGGGGCAGCCATCTTTTTGGTTGAAAGGAGGTGACAAGGAGCAGGAGACACAGTTCCAACTGTCCTGTGTCCTGATTACCCCTCCCAGCTGCACACTGTAGGCGTCAAATGTCAAAATGTAAAAAAAATAATAAAATTGCACCAAAACAGCAGAACGAGAACAACAAAATCTGAAATCCCATCATGCTTTGCACAGCATCAGGGGAAAAAAGCCCGGGCAGTTTTCTTCTGTGCAGCTAAAAATGAGGCTTGTATAAGAGAAACAAAGTTCTGATGCTGTGAAACTGTTAAAGTGAATGTTTACCGGTAAAAAAAAAGAAAAAGTCAGATACTCACCTAAGGAGAGGGAAGGCTGGGTCCTAATGAGCCTTCCCTCTCCTCTCCCGGTGCCCGGTCCCGCGCAGGATCCCCCGTGGCAGTATTCGACCAGTTCGGTCAAATACTTCCACTTCCGCATGCCGAAGGGAGCTTTCGGAAGCCTTCGCGAGCACTCGGGCTCCCGATGACGCGGCCGCTCCATACGCATGCGCGAGCGCCCTCTATGACGCGCTCGCGTGTACGTAGTATGGAGCGGCCCGTCTTCGGAAGCCCGAGTGCTCCCAAAGACCTCCGAAGTCTCTGCGGCGGCGGACGCGAACGGGGGAGCCAGCGCAGCACCGAGGGCACCGGGAGAGGAGAGGGAAGGCTCATTAGGACCGAGCCTTCCCTCTCCTTAGGTGAGTATCTGACTTTTTCTTTTTTTTTACCGGTACCCATTGGCTTTAAAGAAACACGAAGCCTTTTCAGTGCTGCTGAGTCCATTTTTAGTCCCTTCTACCCCCTGTGCCCTTGAGCTGTCGGATCTCCTCCTGGACTCGGGCCATATTTTCCCACAGCTCCAGCACCTGGGCCTTGAGGACCTTGATTGTCCGGCGCTGGATCCGCCGGTTCCTCATGTATGTCGATAGAGGAACTGTAGAAAAAATGGGGAAAATAGGTTAACTCAGTACACCATCAACTTGTGCATATTTCAATCTCATTGATCATCCCTAAAAATAAGAACCAGTAATGTAATACATATAACATAGCATTTAATTGCTTTCCCATAGTATGCAATGTTAATCATACAGTAAGAGCATTTTACCATATAGCGGTGCGCTGGCTCTCCTTCTGTGGGCCCTTTGGCTGTGATGGCTGGGTCCAGGCGAGGAGGACCTGGAGGAGGAAGGCCTGGGTGCAGAGGCTCCCCGGGTACCACTTGCAGCTGTAATAAGGAGTAATGAATAATAGATTGTGAATTTGTGATCAAAATATATTATAATATGGATAAAAAGTAATAACTTATTTGTTTGAACTACAACTACTTTTATTTCTATTTTAAAGTGAACTTTGATAAGGACCTTACTCTAGTTAAACACAGAACAACTAATCATTAGAGTTGGGCCGAACGGTTCGCCTGCGAACGGTTCCATGCGAACTTCAGTGGTTCGCGTTTGCGTCCCGCAGGCGAACCTTTGCGGAAGTTCGGTTCGCCCCATAATGCACATGGAGGGTCAACTTTGACCCTCTACATCACAGTCAGCAGGTCCAGTGTAGCCAATTAGGCTACACTAGCCCCTGGAGCCCCACCCCCCCTTATATAAGGCAAGCAGCGGCGGCCATTACGGTCACTCGTGTGCTGCCTGCGTTAGTGAGAGTAGGGCGAGCTGCTGCAGACTGTCTCTCAGGGAAAGATTAGTTAGGCTTAACTTGTTCCTGTCTGGCTGCATACCTGTTCTGTGAACCCACCACTGCATACCTGTGCTGTGAACCCACCACTGCATACCTGTGCTGTGAACCCACCACTGCATACCTGTGCTGTGAACCCACCACTGCATACCTGTGCTGTGAACCCACCACTGCATACCTGTTCAGTGAACCCACCACTGCATACCTGTGCTGTGAACCCACCACTGCATACCTGTTCAGTGAACCTGCCACTGCATACCTGTTCTGTTCAGTGGACCCGCCACTGTATACCTGTTCATTGAACCCACCACTGCATACCTGTGCTGTGAACCCACCACTGCATACCTGTTCTGTGAACCCACCACTGCATACCTGTGCTGTGAACCCACCACTGCATACCTGTTCAGTGAACCTGCCACTGCATACCTGTTCTGTTCAGTGGACCCGCCACTGTATACCTGTTCATTGAACCCACCACTGCATACCTGTGCTGTGAACCCACCACTGCATACCTGTTCTGTGAACCCACCACTGCATACCTGTGCTGTGAACCCACCACTGCATACCTGTTCAGTGAACCTGCCACTGCATACCTGTTCTGTTCAGTGGACCCGCCACTGTATACCTGTTCATTGAACCCACCACTGCATACCTGTGCTGTGAACCCACCACTGCATACCTGTTCAGTGAACCCGCCACTGCATACCTGTTCTGTTCAGTGGACCCGCCACTGTATACCTGTTCAGTGAACCCGCCACTGCATACCTGTTCTGTTCAGTGGACCCGCCACTGTATACCTGTTCAGTGAACCCGCCACTGCATACCTGTTGTGTTCAGTGAACCTGCCACTGCATACCTGTTCTGTGAACCCGCCACTGTATACCTGTTCTGTTTAGTGAACCCGCCACTGTATACCTGTTCTGTTTAGTGAACCCGCCACTGCATACCTGTTCTGTTCAGTGGACCCGCCACTGTATACCTGTTCAGTGAACCCGCCACTGCATACCTGTTGTGTTCAGTGAACCTGCCACTGCATACCTGTTCTGTGAACCCGCCACTGTATACCTGTTCTGTTTAGTGAACCCTCCACTGTATACCTGTTCTGTTTAGTGAACCCGCCACTGCATACCTGTTCTGTTCAGTGGACCCGCCACTGTATACCTGTTCAGTGAACCCGCCACTGCATACCTGTTGTGTTCAGTGAACCTGCCACTGCATACCTGTTCTGTGAACCCGCCACTGTATACCTGTTCTGTTTAGTGAACCCGCCACTGTATACCTGTTCTGTTTAGTGAACCCGCCACTGCATACCTGTTCTGTTCAGTGGACCCGCCACTGTATACCTGTTCAGTGAACCCGCCACTGCATACCTGTTGTGTTCAGTGAACCTGCCACTGCATACCTGTTCTGTGAACCCGCCACTGTATACCTGTTCTGTTTAGTGAACCCGCCACTGTATACCTGTTCTGTTTAGTGAACCCGCCACTGCATACCTGTTCTGTTCAGTGGACCCGCCACTGTATACCTGTTCAGTGAACCCGCCACTGCATACCTGTTGTGTTCAGTGAACCTGCCACTGCATACCTGTTCTGTGAACCCGCCACTGTATACCTGTTCGGTTTAGTGAACCCGCCACTGTATACCTGTTCTGTTTAGTGAACCCGCCACTGCATACCTGTTCTGTTCAGTGGACCCGCCACTGTATACCTGTTCAGTGAACCCGCCACTGCATACCTGTTGTGTTCAGTGAACCTGCCACTGCATACCTGTTGTGTTCAGTGAACCTGCCACTGCATACCTGTTCTGTGAACCCGCCACTGTATACCTGTTCTGTTTAGTGAACCCGCCACTGTATACCTGTTCTGTTTAGTGAACCCGCCACTGCATACCTGTTCTGTTCAGTGGACCCGCCACTGTATACCTGTTCAGTGAACCCGCCACTGCATACCTGTTGTGTTCAGTGAACCCGCCACTGTATACCTGTTCTGTTTAGTGAACCCGCCACTGTATACCTGTTCTGTTTAGTGAACCCGCCACTGCATACCTGTTCTGTTCAGTGGACCCGCCACTGTATACCTGTTCAGTGAACCCGCCACTGCATACCTGTTGTGTTCAGTGAACCTGCCACTGCATACCTGTTCTGTGAACCCGCCACTGTATACCTGTTCTGTTTAGTGAACCCGCCACTGTATACCTGTTCTGTTTAGTGAACCCGCCACTGCATACCTGTTCTGTTCAGTGGACCCGCCACTGTATACCTGTTCAGTGAACCCGCCACTGCATACCTGTTGTGTTCAGTGAACCTGCCACTGCATACCTGTTCTGTGAACCCGCCACTGTATACCTGTTCTGTTTAGTGAACCCGCCACTGTATACCTGTTCTGTTTAGTGAACCCGCCACTGTATACCTGTTCAGTGAACCCGCCACTGCATACCTGTTGTGGTCAGTGAACCTGCCACTGCATACCTGTTGTGTTCAGTGAACCTGCCACTGCATACCTGTTCTGTGAACCCGCCACTGTATACCTGTTCTGTTCAGTGAACCCACCGCATCAGTGCGCATACCTGTGCAGTTAAGTGAACCCACCTACCTACGTGAGTGCACGCAGTGTGATATACCACTCCGTGCATACCCGATATGGACAAAACAGGTAGAGGAAGAGGTAGTGCCAGAGGAAGGCCACCCGGCAGGTCTGCGCGAGGTCGTGTAAATGTAATTTTGTGTGGACCTGGCCCACAGTACAGTGCTCGGAAGAAGGCACGTCCCATCACCTCCCAAGATTGTCAGGACGTGGTTGAGTATTTAGCGACACAGAACACCTCATCTTGCTCAGCCACCAGCGCTACTACTAGCACCACTTCCGCTGCATTTGACACTTCGCAAGAATTATTTAGTGGTGAAATCACTGATGCACAGCCAATGTTGTTACAGCCAGATGAATTTTCACCAGCTCATATGTCTGAGTTACGCGGCAACACTATGGATGTAACGTGTCAGGAGGCTGAAGGACCTACTGATGGTGCAAGTTTGGATTTGTCTGAGGCAAGCGAAGCTGGGCAGGATGACTACGATGATGACGGTAATAGGGATCCTCTGTATGTTCCCAATAGAGGAGATGAAGAGGGGGACAGTTCAGAGGGGGAGTCAGAGAGTAGTAGGAGGAGAGAAGTTGCTGAAAGAAGCTGGGGCAGCTCTTCGTCAGAAACAGCTGGTGGCAGAGTCCGGCACCATGTATCGCCACCTATGTACAGCCAGCCAACTTGCCCTTCAGCATCAGCTGCTGAGGTCCCCATAGTGCCCACATCCCAGGGTGGCTCAGCGGTGTGGAAATTTTTGAATGTGTGTGCCTCAGATCGGACCAAAGCCATCTGTTCGCTCTGCCAACAAAAATTGAGCCGTGGAAAGGCCAACACTCACGTAGGGACAAGTGCCTTACGAAGGCACCTGGAGAAAAGGCACAAACAGCAATGGGATGGCCACCTGAGCAAAAGCAGCAGCAGCACACAAAAGCAAAGCCACCCTCCTTCTCCTCTTCCTCCTCCATCAGGTGCATTATCTGCTTCTGCCGCTTTCTCCCTTCCACCTTCACAGGCACCCTCCTCCACTCCGCCTTTGCCCTTGAGCGGTTCCTGCTCCTCTGCCCACAGCAGCAGTCAGGTGTCCGTGAAGGAAATGTTTGAGCGGAAGAAGCCAATTTCGGCCAGTCACCCCCTTGCCCGGCGTCTGACAGCTGGCGTGGCGGAACTGTTAGCTCGGCAGCTGTTACCATACCGGCTGGTGGACTCTGAGGCCTTCCGTAAATTTGTGGCCATCGGAACACCGCAGTGGAAGATGCCAGGCCGCACTTATTTTTCGAGAAAGGCCATACCCCAACTGCACCGTGAAGTTGAGAGGCAAGTGGTGTCATCTCTTGCGAAGAGCGTTGGGTCAAGGGTACACCTGACCACGGATGCCTGGTCTGCCAAGCACGGGCAGGGCCGCTACATTACCTACACAGCCCATTGGGTGAACCTGGTGGTGAACGATGGCAAGCAGGGCGCAGCGGACCAAATTGTGACACCTCCACGGCTTGCAGGCAGGCCTCCGGCCACCTCCTCTCCTCCTGCTACATGCTCTTCGCTGTCCTCCTCCTCCTTGGCTGAGTGGCAGTTCTCCTCTCCAGCTACACAGCCCCAGCTCCGCAGGGCCTATGCTGCATGCCAGGTACAACGCTGTCACGCCATCTTAGACATGTCTTGTCTCAAAGCGGAGAGTCACACTGGAGCAGCTCTCCTGGCTGCTCTTAAGAAACAGGTGGATGAGTGGCTGACCCCGCACCACCTGGAGATAGGCAACGTGGTGTGCGACAACGGCAGCAATCTGCTTGCCGCTTTGCATATGGGGAAGCTGACACACATACCCTGCATGGCACATGTCATGAATCTAGTGGTTCAAAGATTTGTGGCAAAGTACCCTGGCTTAGCGAATGTCCTGAAGCAGGCCAGGAAGTTCTGTGGGCATTTGAGGCGGTCTTACACAGCCATGGCACGCTTTGCGGAAATTCAGCGCAAAAACAACATGCCGGTGAGACGCCTCATTCGCGATAGCCCGACTCGCTGGAACTCGACCCTGCTCATGTTCTCCCGCCTGCTAGAACAGAAGAAAGCCGTGACCCACTACCTCTACAACTACAGTAGAATGAAACAGTCTGGGAAGATGGGGATGTTCTGGCCCGACAACTGGACACTGATGGAAAATGCATGCAGGCTCATGCGGCCGTTTGAGGAGGTGACCAACCTGGTGAGCCGCAGTGAGGGCACCATCAGCGACTTAATTCCCTACGCTTACTTCTTGGAGCGTGCTGTGCGTAGAGTGGCGGATGAAGCTGTGAATGAGCGTGACCAGGAACCGTTACGGCAGGAACAGGCATAGGACCAATTTTCATCAGACCCAGCTGTTTTCTCAACACCTGCGGCAGCACAGAGGGGGGAGGAGGAGGAAGAAGAGAAGTCGTGTGCAGAAGACGAGTCAGACTCAGAGGATGATGAGCAAGGTGTTTCTTTGAGGGAGGAGGAGGAGGAGGAGGGGACAGCGGCAGGAGAACAACCTCAGCAGGCATCGCAAGGGGCTTGTGCTGCTCAACCTTCCCGTGGTATTGTTCGCGGCTGGGGGGAGGAGGTTGACTTACCTGACGTCACTGAGGAAGAGCAAGAGGAGATGGAGGGTACTGGATCCGACTTTGTGCAGATGTCGTCTTTTATGCTGTCCTGCCTGTTGAGGGACCCCCGTATAAAAAACCTCAAGGGGAATGACCTGTACTGGGTGGCCACACTACTAGACCCTCGGTACAGGCACAAAGTGGCGGACCTGTTACCAACTCACCGGAAGGTGGAAAGGATGCAGCACATGCAGAACCAGCTGTCAACTATGCTTTACAATGCCTTTAAGGGTGATGTGACGGCACAACGCCCGCAAGGTACCACTGCCACTAATCCTCCTCCCGTGTCCACGCAGTAAAAGACAGGACGCTCCAGCGATCTCATGGTGATGTCGGACATGCGGACGTTCTTTAGTCCAACGCCTCACCGTAGCCCTTCCGGATCCACCCTCCACCAACGCCTGGAACGGCAGGTAGCCGACTACCTGGCCTTAAGTGTGGATGTAGACACTGCTGTGAACAGCGATGAGGAACCCTTGAACTACTGGGTGCGCAGGCTTGACCTGTGGCCAGAGCTGTCCCAATTTGCCATCCAACTTCTCTCCTGCCCTGCCGCAAGCGTCCTGTCAGAAAGGACCTTCAGCGCAGCTGGAGGCATTGTCACAGAGAAGAGAAGTCGCCTAAGTCACAAAAGTGTTAAGTACCTCACCTTTATCAAAATGAATGACGCATGGATCCCGGAGGGCTGCTGCCCGCCCCAAGACTAAGTCAGTCCCCGCACACACAGCATCTCTTCCTGCACGCCGTGTGACTGGCTGCCTGGCCTGCCCCAAGAAGACTAAGTCACTCCCAGTCCCCACACACAGCATGTCTGCCTGCAGGCCGCTTGACTACCTTCTCCGCCACCACCAACAGGGTCCGGGACTGCAGGCGGATTGCTGAATTTTTTTAGGCCGCTGCTAGCAGCGGCCGCTGTAATAATTTTTCTGGTGCGTGTACATGACTGCCTAATTTTTCTGGCTGCACTGCGGGCAGCTGCAACAACAAAAGAAAAGGCATGTACATGCGCCCATTCCCCTTCGTGATCATTACCTTGCCGTGGTGAAGGGGCTTGCGTATCACAATGAAGCAATGACCGGCGCTTAGATGAGTGTCTCGGGGGGCACACCCACGATAATAAGGTCGTTGCCTCATTGTGGTCAGACCAAATTTGATCAGCTGGACAGTCACTGTTCTGTCATTCAGCTACATCAGCCAGGTGACCATATGGGCTGTAAAGCCACCAAAACCTGCACTCTGGCCATGGTGCGCACCAGTCCAGCACGGCCGTCACTACACAAACAGCTGTTTGCGGTGCGTTACACGGTGAGTTTGGTGTGTCAGTGTGAAGCAGTACCTTAATTACACTACCTGATTGATGTATACACATGCAAGATGTTTGAAAGCACTTTAGGCCTGTCATTTAGCATTCAATGTGATTTCTGCCCTTAAAACGCTGCTTTGCGTCAAATCCAGATTTTCCCCCGGGACTTTTGGCATGTATCCCACTCCGCCATGCCCCCCTCCAGGTGTTAGACCCCTTGAAACATCTTTTCCATCACTTTTGTGGCCAGCATAATTATTTTTTTTTTCAAAGTTCGCATCCCCATTGAAGTCTATTGCGGTTCGCGAACTTTAACGCGAACCGAACCTTCCGCGGAAGTTCGCGAACCAGGTTCGCGAACCTAAAATCGGAGGTTCGGCCCAACTCTACTAATCATATTCTTATACCTTTTATTTATTTATTGGACATGAAAAAATATGACTCTTTAATACAGTAAAATAAAACTAGTATAGGCTTTGAAGAGAGCACTTGGAACGCTGACTGGGGCAATGGTTCACCTTGTAGTAGGAATAAGACCCTGAGCACACAGCCAAGATATCAATGGAGTGGCTTCGATACAACTCTATGTATGTCCTTGAGTGACCCAGCAAGAGCGTAGGCTTCAATACAATTGAATAGCTCTGGAGAGATCTTAAAAAATTTGCTGTGCACCAGAGCCGGATCATCCACAAGGATAACCAAGGCACTTGCCTAGGTCCTGGACATGATCTAGCGTCCAGATGGACGACAGCACCTATCAAATTTTTCTCAAAAAAAAAAAAATGATCATCAGTGGTTATCAAAAACAAATGTTAAGCCTAGGGGCCCATTTTTTATTTATTTTTTTATTTGCATGAATGCAGTATAATCAGCACATATTGCACAAATATCACTATGCCCACACAGGAGCAACCCATTTTGGAACAAGACCCTAACAAAAAGTAGGAAAAGTGCTGCACTGTGAATACCTTCCGGATATATACTTTAACTGTACATACTGCACAACTCTATAGTATTCAGCCCATGGAATTTTTTTAGGAAAAATACATACAGCATATAAAACCCAAGATAGACATACATAAACAAATATTTTGCTGACTTACACCTCATCTTTGCCGCCACCCGCTTCACCAGGTCCAGGTCCCTCCGTTTCAGGTCACTCCATAAGACCTGGACCTGCTTCGGGGTTAGGACTCTTTTGAAGTCGGCCCTTAGAAGCACCTGCACCCTCCTTACAACATCTTTCTTAGCTGCAGGGGCGGAGAGGTCGTAGCGGCCTCTGGTGAACTCCTGAAAAAGAAATATTACTGTATTAATGACCACTGTATAATACATTAATGAAGAATCTTCTTACTTGCAGCATAATGTAAAAGATTATAATATTACTCATAATGACAGTGTTAAAAAATTGTGTGAACCGACCAACTATGACTGCGGACAGATACTAGGGATCAAGGATGACTACAAGAGGATATAAGTGCCACCTATAACTGCTGCTGACAGATATTGCTAGCCATAATAACTACATCATTTCATGTGTGATTTGACTGACAGAGAAGATCGGAGGGGCGCGCCGGAATCAAGCCAGTGTCTCGATCTGCGGAGAAAAACGTACCGTGTATGCCTGGCATTAGCCATAGACAGTGAGCAAGCATGCAGATCAAGTGCACTGAAGTCTGACTGGATTAGCTGCATGCTTGTTTCCAGTGGCGTAGCTACAAACCTCCGGGCCCCGATGCGGAATCTGGATGTGGCCACCCCCCCTCCTGACAACAACAGCCCCCCAACCCCTCCTCCCCGCCGCCTCCGCAACACCCGAAGCGCACACACATATCTGAATCCCTATAGCTGTGCATGGCATGGATATATCAGTTCAGCTTTGCAGCAGCATGGGTGCCACGTTCAATTTGAAAACATAGCACCCAGAGAAAATAGGGCAATTAGTAGCAAGATGCCAGTGGAAAGGAAAATAATCGCTATGTGGGTAGTATTCACCAGCTAATAATTGTTATGTGCGCAGCATTCACCAGAAAACAATCGTTATGTACGTACGCATCATTCACCAGAAAATAATCGCTACGTGGGCAGCATTCGCCAGAAAACAATCTTTATGTGTGCAGCATTCACCAGAAAATAATCGCTACTTGCGCAGCATTCACCGCAAAATAATCGCTATGTGCGCAGCATTCCCTGGAATATAATCGTTATGTGTGCAGCATTCAACAGAAAACAAACGTTATGTACGTACGTACGCATCATTCACCAGAAAATAATCGCTACGTGGGCAGCATTCGCCAGAAAACGATCTTTATGTGCGCAGCATTCACCAGAAAATAATCGCTACTTGCGCAGCATTCACCGCAAAATAATCGCTATGTGCGCAGCATTCCCCGGAATATAATCGTTATGTGCGCAGCATTCAACAGAAAACAATCGTTATGTACGTACGCATCATTCACCAGAAAATAATCGCTACTTGCGCAGCATTCACCGCAAAATAATCGCTATGTGCGCAGCATTCCCCGGCATATAATCATTATGTGCGCAGCATTCAACAGAAAACAATCGTTATGTAGGTACGCATCATTCACCGGAAAATAATCGCTACGTGGGCAGCATTCGCCAGAAAACGATCTTTATGTGCGCAGCATTCACCAGAAAATAATCGCTACTTGCGCAGCATTCACCGCAAAATAATCGCTATGTGCGCAGCATTCCCCGGAATATAGTCGTTATGTGCGCAGCATTCAACAGAAAACAATCTTTATGTACGTACGCATCATTCACCAGAAAATAATCGCTACTTGCGCAGCATTCACCGCAAAATAATCGCTATGTGCGCAGCATTCCCCGGAATATAATCGTTATGTGTGCAGCATTCAACAGAAAACAAACGTTATGTACGTACGTACGCATCATTCACCAGAAAATAATCGCTACGTGGGCAGCATTCGCCAGAAAACGATCTTTATGTGCGCAGCATTCACCAGAAAATAATCGCTACTTGCGCAGCATTCACCGCAAAATAATCGCTATGTGCGCAGCATTCCCCGGAATATAATCGTTATGTGCGCAGCATTCAACAGAAAACAATCGTTATGTACGTACGCATCATTCACCAGAAAATAATCGCTACTTGCGCAGCATTCACCGCAAAATAATCGCTATGTGCGCAGCATTCCCCGGCATATAATCATTATGTGCGCAGCATTCAACAGAAAACAATCGTTATGTACGTACGCATCATTCACCAGAAAATAATCGCTACGTGGGCAGCATTCGCCAGAAAACGATCTTTATGTGCGCAGCATTCACCAGAAAATAATCGCTACTTGCGCAGCATTCACCGCAAAATAATCGCTATGTGCGCAGCATTCCCCGGAATATAGTCGTTATGTGCGCAGCATTCAACAGAAAACAATCGTTATGTACGTACGCATCATTCACCAGAAAATAATCGCTACTTGCGCAGCATTCACCGCAAAATAATCGCTATGTGCGCAGCATTCCCCGGAATATAATCGTTATGTGCGCAGCATTCACCAGAAAACAATCGTAATGGACGTACGCATCATTCACCAGAAAATACGTGCGCAGCATTCACAACAAAACGATCGTTATGTGCGCAACATTCACCAGAAAACAATCGTTATGTGCGCAGAATTCAACAGAAAACAATCGCCATGTGGGAGCATTAAACATTAAAGAAAAGCATTCAGAAAAAATAACCCCCAAAAAAATGCATTTTGTTAACTGAAAATAGAAGATTGCTTACCTCAATAACCATTCTTTTCATCCCCGGTGGCATTTTAGGAGGCATGTTTGTTGTAGAGAGTCTCAGAGTCAGCCAGGCAGATGACCACCAGTCAGTGCTGTGCAATGCGTACAGTCGCACAGTGTGCACGCACGAGTTCCTTCCTCTACTTCCTCTACTACTTCCTGTATTTGCCGTACGCGTAGTTTTACGGCTACGGGTCAAAAGTATGCATGCACATGTGCGTAAAGTTCACAAATACAATTTCGCTTAGATTGAAAAGTACGTGTATTACCGACTGAACAAGCGAACATATTTCCGCATGAACTCATGCATGTACGCATATAACTACGATCGGCTAAGCGACTATGCGAAGTTTATGCTGTAGCATCGTAGTACATTTCGTAGCGTAGTTGCAGTTGACCCTGCGTATTTGCTCTACATGTAGTTGCGGAAAACTACGCGTATTTGTACCGTAGCGAAGTTTACTGACTACGACCATGCCTGCTAGTTTCTGAGTCGCATACTCCAGTGTTTATATACGCTGCTTCGCTTTCTCTCGCACACGCTTTATGCTGGAATATCCTAAGCTCAAGAGATCTCACTGATCTAACAACTGCGATTGAGTTGTGAATTGGACACTCTGTTAAGTGTGGATATTGCTGGGTTCACTGCAGTGGCAATTGCTTGAGGAATGAAAGCATCAGTCTAAGGCATTTAGCATCTTATCCTCCTTCATCTTGAACTGTGCTAGATGTTATCAGTAAGATTCAAATGATTATCTGAGAATTGTGACCTAGGACATCTTCTCTCTGAACTGTTGCTCACAGCTAGTAGGTGTAGTTCAGCAGACTTACCCAGGCAGATAGCAGTAGGTGAAGTATGAAAGGTCTATTATTGTGGGCCGGCCCATATTGTTTTCAATAATTTGACAGATTTGTCAGATATTTTATTAGATGTTGGTCAGAGTATGCACTTTAACCTTTTTCTATGCACTAAGAAAGTGACCACACAGTGGGTTTTTTTTTTTTTTTTACATACACGCTTAATAGTGCTTTTTCCTTCTACCCATATTTATGAAGAGCTGGAGGTGCCCCTGCATGGACTTGAGATTTCATCATCAGTGTAATGTAGAAAGCTGGGTGAGTAAAACTCTCATTTACACTCTCATCAGGACTCTGCATAGGGAAGGAAGGAGGTAAGCACTCTGGAGGTAAGGGAGGGTAAGGGAGGTAACCTTTACATCATCAGGCACTTGTAGGCACATGCCCACAGTGCCTTATGTTAAATCCAGATCTGTAGTTTTGGTAGGATTAGGGGAACTTAAACATACTAGGAAGGTTAGTATGAGTTTTTTGTTTTGGATATTCTGTGATAACAACTGAAAATGAATACCTAGTGTTAAGGCACATGACCTTGTAGCTGTGTCCAAGTCAATCTGGTTCTAATGATCAAGTGATCAAGGAATCTTTTTCTAAGATGAACTTGAATGAATGAAAATGAATAATTGTAGACACCTTTAGGGGTCTTTTTGACCCCATACCTACATAGGCAAAAATTGGTATGGTGGGACAAGGGAACTTAAAAATATTAGAAAGGTCAGTATGAGTGTTTAATATTTCATGTTATTTTGGATGTTCTGTGATAACAACTAAAAATTAATACCTAATGTTTTTTTTTTTTTTTTATAATAAATTTTTATTTCAGAGTAGAGATACATACAGGTCAATGTTCATATAACATTAAGGTTGCCAATTTACCATACAGCTTAGTATAATATTATCTTATACCTCAAATAGTGGTGATATAGTTATAGGCATGTCCATCCTGTTAGAGGGTCACATATAGTCCGAAAAAAAAATGAAATAATTAAATACATTTCCTCTTGTACTTTTCCTTACTTGTTCTGAGGCGCAAGGAAAGAGAGTCTCAGTCCACTACTCCCAAAATTGGGCTTGGACTGGATCTCAATTTGCCCCCCAGTGATCGGAGAATGGTAGGAACAGTGGTCATTAACCTACCTACCACACTGATAAACATATACTTCTCTTCAGTTAGTCGTAAGATTAGTTCAAGAGTTATGATGTATTATAGATTGTTTTTATTAGTAAAACTAAACCACCAATATGCGCATTATTAGGTTCAACACTTCAATAGTTAGTTCTACTGTCTAAACTGGTAACCAATTAAAAGTGAGATCTCTCCTCTGAGATTTTAACATTGAAACTTGGAAGCTGTGTATCTCTCTATTCATCTATATCGTCTTATTGGCTTACTACAACTCTATTCTACAACTACAGCCATGTCCACTCAGGTGTAATTGGCCTATATAATGTATCCTCATTCAGATAATATTGGGCGGAGTCTTTATGGGATGCGTCTTATCGCCATGTGGAGATATTTTAGCTCGAATATACTTTTCCATAGTTAGATTATTCTTGAAAGTACAAAGTATTAAATGGAAGGGGATAGGATCTGACGTCCTCCAGTTGCTCACAATTATATGTCGGGTAGCTAATATGATATGGCATATTGGTAGTTTAACTGATTGGTCAATTGTATCTAGGCCGATGGATAACACTGCTAAAGATTGAGACAAACAAAAAGTGTTGAGGAAATGTTGTTGGATATATGCTTCCGTTTGTATCCACAAAGCTTGTACCACCGGGCATTCCCATATCATATGTATTAATGTGCCAATCGAGGTGGAGCAATGCCAACATTGTGGGGAAGAATTAGTGTTAAACAGGGCTAACTTCCTAGGTGTTAAATACCATTTAGAGAGAATCTTAAACCAACATTCCTAGTGGGAGGTACATTTAGATAATTGTAAGAGACTTCTATTAGTTGATAATATTTGAGGTATAGTGATTTGTGTATGCAAATCATATGACCACGTTTGGACATATTTAGTCAACAGAGATATCTGATGTCTATTCAATACCCCATACCATAAGGATATTGTTCCTTTCTGAGGAATTGTGGTGTTTAACATAGTAAGTATTTTATCATTAATTTCTGGGAGAGCTATTTTTCTGTTTTTTAGGAAATCCAGAATTCTGTGGCAAGTAAAAAGGGTACTGAGTGTTAATTGGAATTCTTGGTGTACATCTCTAATCTTTTTGATTTTGTTATGCTCATATAAGTCATTAATGAGGGTTATCCCAGCTAAAATCAGAGGTTCTACATTTAAGTCATTCATGAGTAATTGTAATGTGGACAGTGGTATTCTCGGAGTGATGGACTGTGTATTAGGAGGAGGGTGTTTTAGGAAATATTCCTATGCTAATAGGGTAGCTTGGATGGATGGAAAATCCATTTTGGGGGGTTTGAAACCCAATAAGTTGATGCATAGAAGGTCTCTTAAGGATTTCTTTAGTAGGTTTTGTTCGAGGGAGACCCATTTCTTATTTGTATTATTTGACCACCAAGCATTAACGTATTCTAGGTTGCACGAGTAGTAATAAAGCTCCATGTTAGGGACACCAAGGCCGCCTGCTTTCCTTGGAAGATAAGCTATTGTCATTGGGGTTCTAGATTTTCGCCCTGACCAAATAAAGTTTGTCATTATTTTTTTTAGCTCCTTTAAATATGTGTTAGGGAGAGGGAGGGGCAGGGTTCTAAATATGTATAACATTTTTGGGAGTATGAACATTTTGTAGGCAGCTATTTTTCCTAACCAAGAGAGATAAAATCTTTCTAATTCAGAACAGTCTTTTTTAATGGATGTAAGAAGCGGAAGATAATTTTGGGTGAACAAGTCTGCTTTTTTTGCTGTAAGTTTAATACCCAAGTACTGGACCGCTTGATCTGCCCACGGAAATTTAAATTTTTCCTTAAGAAGAACTTTTATAGATGGGGGGATATTAAGGCCCAAGATATATGATTTATGCTGGTTTAGCTTATAGAAAGATGCTTCAGAAAAAGCTTGCAATTCTGCCATTAGATGAGTTAGGGAATTAACCGGGTCTGTTATGATAAGTGCTACGTCGTCCGCGAAGAGGCTAATGACATGCGAGGAGTTATTAACCGTGAGGCCTTTAATATATGGAGAGGTCCTGATATGGGATGCCAAAGTCTCCATTAAAAGAACAAAAATAATTGGTGAAAGCGGGCAGCCTTGGCGTGTGCCATTAGATATAGAGAATTGATCTGATAAATATCCGGCCGCGTTAACTCTTGCAGATGGATTACTGTATAGTGCCATAATGGCTGTTAGAATTGGACCCTTGAAGCCAAACTTTATCAAAGTTGCTTGTAGGAATTGCCAGTGTACTCTGTCAAACGCCTTCTCCGCATCCAAAGTTAGAATGAGAGAAGGCGTTTGACAGAGTTCAATTTGTCTGAGAGCCGCCAACATGCGTCTTGTGCCATCTGAGGCTTACCTTCCTTTAGTGAACCCCACCTGGTCTGGGTTAAGGAGAGAAGGTGTGGTGTTCATTATTCTGGTTGCTATCAGTTTTGCATAGATCTTTAGGTCCGAATTCAATAAAGATATTGGTCTAAAATTGCCTGGTTGTTGATGATCCTTCCCTGGCTTTGGTATAACAGAGATTGATGCCTCAAGATATTCTTTTGGAATTGGAGTACCAGTCATGAAAGCATTGAATAATTTAGTTAGAAATGGGGAGAGAGTTTGGGAAAAGACAAAATTAATACCTAATGTTAAGGCACATGTAGTTAAATGGAAATTCCACTTTTGTTAAAAACAAACATATAAATAAATAGATATTTGCAATAAACACAGCTCACTCCTGCACAAATCATTTTGCAATTTTATTTTAACAATTTTTTTTAGAATTTCTAAAACTGACCATAAGCTGAAAATATTCTTTAGTGGAGCCTCAGCCTCAGCTGAAATATGCTCTGTACTCTTTTTAAGGAGCTGTTATGATTAGATCCTTCAGAAATTCCCTTCTTGCCACAAGAGCAATTAGCAAATGTTTTTTCAACACATAAAAACAAAGCAATTAAGCTGAAACAATGCCTGCCTTTATTATATGGAGATAACCTGAAAACTGTCTTTCCTCAACAAACTTAGAATGTTTCAAAATAATCTATGCAATACACAGAGGCAGTCCGAAAATATTTAGTTTTTCCTCAACAAAAGTTGAATTGCCCTTGTCATCTCCAGAGAAAGCCAAAAGTCTTCTGTACAAACTATACTCATCAAGAGGGATATGTGTGATGCTTTAGCACTATGGTAATGATTATAAAGCAGTAAAAGATACTGCAGAATATAGATGAATCTGAATAACCAATAGCAAAACTATCTGCCTTTTCAATATGCAAAAAGCTGGGTGCACACATGAGATAAAAGTCTTTGGAAAATGAAAGATCAAAGGCCAATTTTACCACCTCCATGTAGCAGGAGAGCCATACCTACACAGTCTATTCTTCAGCTGGGTACACCGTTCAGATAAAAGTCTGAGAAATTAATCTAACACATAGGTTTGAAAATTTTAAAGACTGATCATTCTAAAGATTTCTCTTTACTATTCTGGTGCTAGCTACATTATACATTTTTGTGTTAGATTTACCTGCCAGATTGATTTTTTTCCAACATGCCAGATCTTAATTTTGATCCATTTTCCGATTGATTTCCATAGAAGTGTTGGAAAAAAATCGATCTGGCAGGTAAATCTAACAGAAAATTGTATCGTGTGTACCTAGCATAAGATTCTATTTACTTCCTTTCTCATACACACCTTGTTTAATGCACAGTAATCTGCAGATCAGATCTGAAAGATTGAGAGATAAGTATCTTTCATCTGGTACTGAACATTTTTTTCTGCATGGGGAGAGCACTGAAACTGTCCATCCTCTACTGATCTATTCATTGTATTCATCTTTTGCTATGTTAGTGATCTCCAGCTTAGATCATTCCTTCAATATGCCTTTTGTTTATACTGTGGAATGTTGATGAAGTTAACACCTTGCTGGGTGGGTGTGAGTTTCAGTAAACAGGTCTTGAAACTGTCCTTTCATAGGTCTGTAAATAGACCTTTTGTTGTTAACAATAAGACATTTTTAACCAATCCAAAACCACTTCATGTTAGTAAATGGAGGAGAAGTGAATATAAAATGGGTCAGACCTCAGTCAGGCAGAAGGCTCACAGAGAGATCACAGGAATAAGGGGACCAAATACTACTTTCTACCAGGTAACTATAAACAGTATGTTTTCCTGATCTGTAATATTGATTGTATTGTTATTTTGCTTTCTTTAAATTATCAATCATGTTAATAAGTTAGATATTATAAAGAAATGGCTTTAGTATGTGTGACTTATAACTGGATGACACATGTCTGATTTTATATTGTACAAAAGTAAACCTGTTAGAGGGAAAACACCGACACTGCCAGTGTTAGGCCTGGGCTATACAGAAAATATATTTTTGCTTGTGATCAAGAGATGTAACTTCTTGCTAAACGGGGCTCTTTGTGTCAACTTTGTTTAGTATTTATAAAGTTAATTGCAAATAAAATTATCCATAAAGAGTGTATATGAAATCACAAGTGTAAAAAATAAGTTACTACAGATGAACAAATGTTCACGTAAATTATCAGGTGTAGAGTTCCATGATAAGGTGATGTAACATTATAAAAGAGAGGTATAACAATCTGAAAGTTTTGAGGAGAGTGCATTATGCATATATTTAAAAGAAGTGTGTGTTTATTTGGGTGCCTTGATTGCGATTATTCTGAATATCAGCCATGATACTGTAATATTAGCTAAGCGTCAGTAATTTGTGTGCCACTATTGCCATCACTTAATGATCTCTAACACATCCCAATATTAAATTAACCCATATCTCTTAACACTATCATATCTAACCTTTTACTCTCTCAAAACACTAACCCTCCTATAACTAAGCCTCAATGTAACATTCAGCCCCATCCCCTAACATTAACCCTGCTATAAGTGAGCCTAGTACTAATCTCTTAGCCAAGCTTTTCAACCAGTAGTCCTACATGGCAGACAATAACAGTACTAAGCTATATTTTATCAATAACAGTATTAGCTATACCTGCACTGCACTCAATCTGGAGTTTGGTGATATAACAACCCAGCACTGATTTTGCACTCCTATGCCAATACGCATGCTATTCAAACAGTCAGAGGTGAGCTGCCCAATTTAATTGCTTGGCACACCATAGTCACACATGTACACTGTGGTTTATAGCAGCACCGAATTTCACAAATCGTCTGTGCGCCCAAATTAACTGCTTTGGTGCACTTCTTTTCAGGGAGTGCTTTTAAAAATGAAGGAAATCTTGAGAATCCCCCTTGAGGACTTGAACAAGCCTATAGCCTGTTAGTAAAAGGCTCACATCTGTCAGATAATAATCCCTACAGTAAGCAACAACTTCATAGGAATATTTATTTTTCAAGCACCAACATATTCTGTGGCGCTGTACAAAGTAGGAAAACAAACAAGGGATACATAATAATACAGACAAAGATATACATCAAATATGGACACTGGTATAAAGTACCGAACTGGTGATTACAATAGCAGATGTAACATGATTACAATGGCAGATGTAACATGAAGAATAAAATGTATAGCAGAGTGCAAGCTATTAAATGAATAACATTCCAAGACACAAAAGGGTTATACAATTGTAACTGATATACTTGTATACTTATTTTAAATGTCACCTTTTTTCTACTAGTGTACCCAAGCCACAGGTATCATTTTATTCCTGTATATAGATTTGTGATGCATCTACTGATGCTATGTTGTAACTTCCAAATATACTATTACAATAATGAAAGTTTTAGTCATAATCTTTGTATTTTGTTTCTTTATCTTTACAATGTTAGAATAGTTTTTTTTCTTTGGAAAGGAATTATAAATGTGTCTTTTATATCTGTTGTGTTGTTGACTTAAGGCAAAATTGTTCCTTTATGCACACATCTACATAGTTTTTCGTTTTTACTGTGTAAAGGTTATCTGTGTAAAGGTAAGATATTGTATTTGTTCTTGTATTGTGGCTGTGAAGACGTTTCTCTTTAACTTAAAAGAAACCCTGTCCAAGGATTGAAATTCATCCCAATCAGTGGCTGATGCCCCCTTTCCTATGAGACATCTTTACCTTTTCTCAAACGGATCATCAGGGGGCTGTAGTGCTATAGCTTTTATGCACCATATTGTACTGATGATGTTGTAGTGAGCCATCTTGAAGTGAATCCTTTTATTCAGATCTGTATATGGGTTAATTTGAGTCGGGTGGACTTCTTTAATACTTGTTTATCAGGAAACTAACACAGATGGGTCGATGAGTCATATGTTACTTAAAAGGCACCATTATAGGGAGTGCTTGCATATACAGAAAGTACTAATCTGACCCAAGATTTAAGACTCTTTACTAATGAACTAATGGCCCCTTAATGTATGAAGTTAGGGGACATTAGGATATTTTTAGGCTATAATGCATGGTTATGACCTTATTAATGGGTCGTAAATCTAGTACTTGTATTCTAGAGTGAATAGCTAATTGTGTGGATGGGCGGATGAACATATGAAAGGGGGCCATAAATCTATCAGAAGTATGCTGACCGAGATATGGCTAAATTGGTGGAATTCCAGCCATTATCATTTGTTCAAATATGCTGACCTTCAAAAAGATGTTTTTTCTACTGTGCTCCATAGGCTAACATGGAGTTCCGTGTTGGTCTATGGGATTAAGAGCTATAAATTCCAGTGGCCATTTCAGGAAAGTTAGGACTCCTCTCAACTCGTAACTGGGCTGGCCACCTGGTTAAGACTGACTGTATTTCCCGTCTGAGGAACTTCTAAACTATCGTGAGGGAAGAGTTGCTCTCTAGGACAGATAGAAGTTACTGCAACCTTGAGCGGGACACCTAGGAAACACAAGGTGATGTGATGTGTTTATAATTCTGATACTTATGTTATGTTATGCTGTTATTCTCTGTCTTCTTTCCAATAACTTGGTATTGTATATCATATTTTGTATCAATAAACTTGTTAACCTTGTTACTTGTCTCTGATTTTGGAGGAATCTGAAAGAACCTGCAAGTGCTACATTTGTAAGTGGTGTCACTTTTTCTGTAGCAATACAGGGGCTCTGTATGGCTGACATTGTGTTGAAACCCCTCTCTCAGTGTGATGTCAGGACCATGGTACTGACATCACACTGTGGGTGCCTTGTTGCATTGTGGGAAATAACAGCCGTTTCTAACTGCCAAAAAAGCAAGCAGCATCTCCTTCCACTGACATTACCTGCCAGCAGTAAAAATATCACCATATGATAAATGCCAGAATGTATATCAGGGAGAGGAAAGATTTTACAATGGGAAAAAACACTGACTAAATCATTTATACATAATTATTGTAAAAATTAAGCATTTTTGTTCATTATGTTATTTTAACTGGAGTTCCTCTTTAAAGTTGCACTATCACGAAAAAAGTAGGCAGGTAAAATCTGACAGACCCAACATATTTAGGCCAGTCCATCTCCTCATGGGGGATTCTCAGGATTTTCTTTGTTTTTAACAGCATTTCCTAAACAGCAGTTGCAAAGTCTAACTGACAAAATAGTGTGCAAGTGAGTAGGGAGGCTGGCTGGTATCTAACGATTTTGGCAGTTAAACTGCTTGCTGTTCAGGAAATGATGTTGAAAATAAAGAAAACCCTGAGGATCCCCCATGAGGAGATGGACTATCCCAAAACCTGTCGGTTTTGTCAGATTTTAACTGCCTACTTTTTTCGTAATAGAGGTCCTTTAAGTGATGAGGCAATTGTGGGATGTCTCATGCAGCAGCTGTGATTTCTAAGAAACATTAAATTGAGTTATTTCTGAATATAATATCAGCATGGGCAATAGGTGTGTTTATTTGGAGCAGATTCTTCAAATTGCGTTTTTTCCGAGATGACAATTTTTCTGTGTAACACTCGTTAATGATGATCTAATGAGAAACAAACAGCATTATAAGCTGCCCCATGCTAATTTCAAATGCCTGACATAATTATTCTATGAAGTATAGTTTTGTAAAATATATATATATATATATCTTACTATACTGTCAGAACTTCTCATAATATAGTAAAAATAACATATAATTGTTTAATTGCAGGTGTGATAAAAAACAGAATTCCTGCTCTACTCCTAAAAAGTATCTGACAACAAAGTGGATCTCCAGCAGCCCATAATGAGCCACAGAGGAGACAAGCCGCATCACTGCTCAGAGTGTGGTAAAAGCTTCACTCGTCCATCACATCTTATTATACACCAGAGGATCCACACCGGGGAGAGGACATTTTCTTGTCCTGAATGTGAGAAATGTTTTGCCCAGAAATCATACCTGAAAGATCATCAGAGGATTCACACTGGAGAGAAGCCGTTTTCTTGCTCTGAATGTGAGAAGTCCTTCAGAACTCAAAAAAACTTCAATATTCATCTCCGGATTCACACAGGAGAGGAACCATATAAATGCACCAAATGTGACAAATGCTTCTCACAGGAGGGACATCTTACTCAGCATCAGAGAACTCACACAGGTGAAAAACCATTTTAATGTACAGAATGTGACAAATGCTTCACACAGGAGGCAAATCTTACTCAGCATCAGAGAACTCACACAGGAGAAAAGCCATTTAGCTGCTCAGAATGTGACAAGAGCTTCTCACAACAGTCATCTCTGAGAAGGCATCAGAAGATACATGAGCGAGTGGATGTCAGCCTGTAAACTAATTTCAATGAACATTTTAGTTGCAGCATCACAGGATTATGAATTTTCATTATAAAAGTTTCATTAACATATGCATCTTTGAAGCTTATATAGATAGCTTCAGAAAACATGGATACCTAGAAAGTACAAAACTGCAGATGAAGTGAACTTTGATCAGCTAGTACACTAAATCCTAACTGATTTCTAAATATATTTTTACATTTTTTTTTTGCACAATAGACAATAACAACATAAAGATATCCATCTAATCAGTGTTTTATTTACAGTTAAAGGTCCACTACCATGGAAAAAGATGTAAACTTTGAAATCCATGTGTAAGTATAATTATAAAATGTGCATTTGTCAAAGTGTAAAACACCTTAAAAATCTTATTTTCTGCCACTTTTACTTGCAGTAGTTTGTAAAAATCTTACAAATCTGACAGGTGTTGGACTTACCCAATTCCTGATAGGGGATTTTTGTGGTTTTCTTTATTTTCAAAAGTACTAACTGAATGGCAGGTGCTCAGTGCAGCTACCAATTTAGTGCACAAATGTAGGGAGGCTGGCCAACATCCTTGTTTATCTCCTTTCCAGGGAATGCTTTTGTAAAACATAAAGGAAATACTGAGAATACAACATAAGGAGATGAAATAATCAAAAACCTGTCAGATGTGTTAGATTTTTATTACGTACTGCTAGCAACAGCTATTGTATTTCTAGTATGTGTAAACATTTACTTTAAATGTAACCACTTTTTGCAACAGTGGTCCTTTAAGTAAATGATCTTTATGTAAAAGATCTGTAAATATATCTTCCAATCTGTTTTTTTTCCATTAATTGAACGTGATTATCCATGTATTTCTATATTTGCGTGGAGGTGTGTGGACAATCAGTTTAAGAAAATGATGTTATTTTAAATTCAATGTATTTTCATCCCTTCTTGACTAATGGTGGGGGGACAGGTAAAATAGTTTGTATGTATGTAATTTTATCTGCTCATTGATTGATGTGTTTATGTGTTTTAAGTTTAATTCAATAAAACCTGTAATATCTATATTTTGCTGTGCTAGAAATATTGTTTGCATTGTTATTCTATGAAAATGAGACTGAATACTGATTTCCAAAGCATTGTAGCCAAACAATAGAGCAATAGGTATGCAAAAGAGTCCATTACCACCCCACCTCGGGTTCTCTTTAAGGAGTTTATGGCACACTTTTCTGATAGAACACTTTGCATGTATTTAAAAGTGGTGTCGTGTGTAAATTTGGGCATCATAATTCCCATTATTATAAATACTGTAAATGTTATTATAATAACAGTTTAGCATCAGTTATTTGCATGGTGCTATTGCTATCACTTAGGTATTTCTTGTTCTTTAGTATTTATATAGCACAGACATCTTCCACTGTGCTGTACAAAGTATATACATATAGTCTAGCCGCTAACTGTCCCTCAGAGGAGCTCACAATCTAATCCCTGTCACATTCATATGTCTATGCATGTATTGTGTAGTGTCTGTATCTTAGTCTAGGGCCAGTTTTTAGGGGGGAAGCCAATTAAATTATCTGTATTTTTTTGGGAAGTGGGAGGAAACCGGAGTGCCCAGAGGAAACCCACACAGACACAAAGGGAACAAACTCCTTGCAGATGTAGACCTGGCTAGGATTTGAACCGGGGACCCAGCGCTGCAAGGCAAGAGCGCTAACCACTACGCCACCGTGCTCTTATACTTGCTAATGATAAATAAACTCTAACCTCATAACACTAACAAATCTAGCCTCTCTCTACTCTATACACTATCACTTCTTTAACTATACCTAACCCTAAATTCTAGCCAAATACCCTTACATTAGCCTGACTATTGCTAAGCCTAACACTAACCTCTAACCTTATTCCCTAAGGGCCTGTTTCCACTACACGCAGATTGGATGCAGAATGGATGCAGAAAAACTGACTCCAATGAATGCCTTTGGGCCTGTTTCCACTAAACACGATTTTTCTGATGCAGATTTTCCCATAGACATTCATTGGAGTCATATTTTCTGCATCCATTCTGCATCCATTCTGCATCCATTCTGCATCCAATCTGCGTGTAGTGGAAACAGGCCCTAACACTAAACCTCATATAACTACACCTATCACTAACTACTATAGCTGAGCACCAAAGCGAATAATGTTACTCGGCCACCCTGGTACCAATTGTGTACCCCCCCCACTACATGTTGCACAGGTAGTTAGCGTTTGGTTATAAAATAGCAGAACTCCTCTGCTAAGTTCAATCACTTGATATACGATAGCTTAAAATCTACATTGCGGTCTATGGCTGGGCCCAATTTCATAAACAGGTGATGTGCACAAATGATCTGCTTCAGTGCACTTCTATTCAGGGATTGAGTTTTAAAATAAAGGAGATACCCATGAGGACACAGACAAACACAAAATCTGCTGGTGAGAGGTTCAGTACTGTCAGTGAATAAATAATGCCTTCTGTAATGGTGGCCACTGATGATCCAATCTTATTTGTCCAATCTTCCCAAATCTATGTAGTAGAAGCGTAAACTGTGTGACTATACTGAATGGATACTTTAGGCAGTCTTTTATATTACATAGAAATGGTAAGATTGGACAAAAAAGATTGATCATTAGTGGGTACCTTAAAGGACCACTCCAGTCAAAAAACGTAATCAGTTAAAATCTGACAGAACCCACGGGTTTTGGACTAGTCAATCTCCTCATGTTGGATTCTTAGAGTTTTCTTTGTTTTTAAAGAGGAAGTATCGCAAAAATCTGAAAATTGTAAACACTTACAAATAAGAAGTACATTTCTTCCTGAGGAAAATGAGCCATAAATTACTTTTCTCCTATGTTGCTGTCACTTACAGTAGGTGGTAGAAATCTGACATTACCGACAGATTTTGGACTAGCCCATCTTCTCATAGGGGGGTTCTCAGGGTTTTCTTTATTTTTAAAAGCAGTTAGTGAATGGCAGTTGCTCCGTCCCACTGCCAAAATAGTGTGCAGTGAGCAGGGAGGCTGGCCAGCATATTTGTATTAATCATTTTCAGGGAATGTCTTTATAAAGAATAAAGGCCATGCTGAGAATCCCCCATAAAGAGATGGACTAGCCCAAAACCTGTCAGTAATGTCAGATTTCTACTACCTACTGTAAGTGATAGCAACATAGGAGAAAAGTAATTGATGGCTCATTTTACTCTGGGAGAAATGTACTTCTTATTTGTATGTGTTTTAAATGTAAAGATTTTCATGACAGTTCCTCTTTAAAGCATTTTGTGAATGGCAGTTTAACTACAAAAACAGTAAGATACCAGACAGCCTCCCTAGAATTTGCATGCTATTTTGTCAGTTAGACTTACCAACTGCCGTTCAAAAAATGCTTTTGAAAGCAAAGAAAACCCTGAGAACCCCCAATGAGGAGATGGACTAGTTCAAAACCGGTTGGTTCTGTCAGATTTTAACTGCTTTATTTTTTTTTATTGGAGTGGTCTTTTAAGACAGGGTTCACACTCATCAGAGTGGAAACTGCAAACTTTCTTTGCGCATACATTTTCCAGACACTATGCACATGTGCCTGAATTCTTTCACAGTAACTAATAAAGTCAATGAAAAATGTTATGCACTGTGTGAATTTATGCTGGAAGATGTAAGGAGTTTGTTTTTTACACAGACAAAAATGTGGAAGCAATTTTACAATTTTTAAATAGAAATGTGAATCTCCATTGACTTACACTTTGCATGCAGTGAATTGAATGACACAAATTTACATTTTACATGCGGTTTTTGAGTGTGAACCCTGCCTAAGTGACAGCTACATAGGAAAAAGTAATTTACAGTGCATTTTACTCTGGGACAAATGTAGCTCTTATATGGAAGAACGGAAGAGGCTGGCGCTATATAAATTAACAATCATAATAAACAATAATATTATGTATTTGGACAAATGTATTTCAAATGTTATAGAGGTCCTTTAATCTCAGTATAGAGCAAATGAGCCTACAAAGAAATAAATGTTTTCACATAAAGTTATTCATCTCACTAATGGTGCACATCAGCCACGTATGTCAGTGTCGTTTTTTTCTTTAAATAAATGGACTTGAGGTACATTCACCAATGTTTAATATGTTGGATCTTTTCAAATAAACCATGACAGTAATAAGTATTTTAGTTACAATCTTTGCATTTTGTTACTTTATAATGTTAGAGGAGTAGATGATTTTCTAGCATTGAAAGACCTCTATGGGCATGGCTATAAATACTAGGTAATTCCCAGAAGAGTTGCTCCAGAGATTTTATCAGATTTGATTTTTTTAGGCTTATTAGTCAAAGCCTTGTAAGGTTTTTTTTTTGCCTTCCTCTGGATCATCTGATATACAGTATCTGAGGGTGCAAGCTAATGGCTCGATAGATAATTTTCCGACAGGCCCGATCTGATTGTGATTGTTTTTCTGATCGATTTTCTCATAAGAGTGAACAGATATCGATCAGAAAAATGATTGGAAAATCAATCAGGCAGTAAATCTGCTAAAAAAAACTAATTGTGTATTAGAGATGGCCCGAAAGGTTCACCAGCGAATGGTTCCCGGCGAGCTTCCGGGGGTTCGCAAACTTTTGCGGAAGTTCAGTTCGCCCCCGTAATGCACCATTAGGGTCAACTTTGACCCTCTACATCACAGTCAGCAGGCACATTGTAGCCAATCAAGCTACACTCCCTCCTGGAGCCACTCCCCCCTTATAAAAGACAGGCATCGCCGGCCATTTTACTCACATGTGTGCCGGCAGTAAATAGAGAAGGGACAGCTGCTGCTGCTGATGCAGCAGACTCTCATAGGGAAAGATTAGTTAGGCTGTTACAGGCTTGATAGCTTGCTCCTTGCTGATTCTTATTGCTAAAATAGCACCCCACAACAGCTCTTTTAACAGCTAATCTTGTTCTTGTGATTTTTTTTTCTTTTGCGTGTCCCACTGACACTTGTGTTGCATAGACAGCCTTGATAATTCATACTCTGTGTGTGCCACTGCCAGGCCCAGCACATTCACTGACTACCTGTGAGTGTGACAGGTGCACATTGTAATACCCATTACTGCATATACCTACCTACCTGTTGTTCACAGTGCACCCACCTACCTATGTTAGCTGAGCGCATGCAGTGTCACTGTGCCAGTCCGCTACCTGTCTGTGTGTGACAGGTGCACATTGTAATACCCATTACTGCATATACCTACCTGTTGTTTTCAGTGCACCCACCTACCTACGTGAGTGCACGCAGTGTGATATAGCACTCCGTGCATACCTGCTAACTGCACCTGTGTGACTGCACATTGTATTAGTCAAGTCAGTGCATACCTTTCACTTCATCCCCCCAATATGGACAAAACAAAAGGCAGAGGCAGGCCCCCTGGCAGGTCTGTTCGAGGTCGCGCTGTCGTGGTGTCGTGCAGGCCTCGACCAAAGTACAGTGTTCAGAAGAAGGCACGTGCCATCAGCCCCCAATATTGTCAGGATATAGTTGACTATTTAACACAGAACACCTCATCTTTCTCAGCTTCCGTATGGAAGCGTGACATATCTTCCTCCTCCTGCTCTGATTCTGGCACTCCACTTAACACTCAGTCGGCCGCTACCACCAAAGTGCCATCACCCCAGGGCTCAGCGTCAGCGGCATGGAAATTTTTTTGTGTGTCTGCCTCAGATGAGAGCAATGCAATGTGTACTCTCTGCCACCGAAAATTGAGCTGTGGAAAGACCAAGACCCGCGTAGGGACAACTACCTTACGAAGGCACATTACAAAGCACAAACTGATTACAAAGCACAAACTGCAATGGGATGACCACCTGAGGAAAAGCAGCACACAAAAGCAAAGCCACACACCGCAGTGGAAGGTACCAGGCTGCAACTTTTTCTCAAAAAAGGCGATACCTAAACTGTACCGTAATATTGAAAGGCAAGTGGTGTCATCTCTGGCACATAGCAATGGGTCAAGGGTCCATCTGACCACGGATGCCTGGTCTGCAAAGCATGCTCAAGCCTGCCCGAAGACTAAGTCAGTCTCCACACACAGCATCTCTGCCAGCACGCCATGTGACTGCCTGGCCCAAGACTAAGTTGCTCCCCACACAGCATATCTGCCCGCAGGCCGCTTGACTGCCTTCTCTGCCACCACCAACAAGGTCCAGGACTAGAGATGTAGTGAACGGTTCACCGGCAAACGGTTCCAGGCGAACTTCGGTGGTTCGTGTTCGCCAAGAACAGGCAAACTTTTGCGGAAGTTCGATTCGCCCCATAATGCTCTATTGAGCAGAACTTTGACCCTCTACATCACACTCAGCAGGCACATTGTTGTCAATCAGGCTGAACTCACTCCTGGAGCCCCACCTCCCCCTTATAAAAGGCAAGGTCCTTGTGCCATTTTACTCACTAGTCTGCCTGCACTAATTAGTTAAGGGACAGCTGCTGACAGACTCTGCTAGGGAGAGTTTAGTTAGGCTCTTATAAGCTTGTTCTTACTTTCCTAATTCCCGGCCAAGGTATGTAAGCTGGCTTTTAAAAGCCTACAAATCTTTAAGCAAGCTCATTTTTCTCTAGGATATATCATAATGGTACATGCTAGGCTGCCTTCAGCATGTAGTGTTGGTGGTGGTATAGCGGTTAAGAGAGCTGACCACCAAGCACTCAGACCTAGGTTCAATTCCCGGCCAAGGTATGTAAGCTGGCACTTAAAAGCCTACAAATCTTTAAGCAAGCTAATTTTTCTCTAGGATATATCATTATGGTACATGCTAGGCTGCCTTCAGCATGTAGTGTTGGTGGTGGTATAGCGGTTAAGAGAGCTGACTACCAAGCACTCAGACCTGGGTTGAATTCCCGGCCAAGGTATGTAAGCTGGCTTTTAAAAGCCTACAAATCTTTAAGCAACCTCATTTTTCTCTAGGATATATCATAATGGTACATGCTAGGCTGCCTGCAGCATGTAGTGTTGGTGGTGGTATAGCGGTTAAGAGAGCTGACTACCGATCGCTCAGACCTGGGTTCAATTCCCGGCCAAGACCTGGGTTCAACTCCCGGCCAAGGTATGTAAGCTGGCTTTTAAAAGTCTACAAATCTTTAAGCAAGCTCATTTTTCTCTAGGATATATCATAATGGTACATGCTAGGCTTCCTTCAGCATGTAGTGTTAGTGGTGGTATAGCAGTTAAGAGAGCTGGATAAAAAAATTCAAAGATACTGCTGCGCTCTCCACACCTGAAAAAGATAAATCTCCACATAGGGCAATATCGTTCAGTCTAAATGGTGTACTACTTTAATGCCACACTTCACTTATTCCACGTGGTCAGTGCTCAGTGCTCTCCCATAAGCCAATCACTCTTTGTCCCACGTCCCCTCTCACTAAAATGCTCACCAGATTCTAACCACTTCAATGCTCAGGTGGGTCATATGCAGTATTGATATATTCCACTTCATACGATTCTGTAATAAAGAAAAATTCTCCACATAGGGTAATACAGTTCACAACTCGATTTGCTTCAAGCACTATGTCCACCATGTGTTTTTGCTATCACCCTGTGAATAGTGCCACTCCACCGTGCTGCCAATCAAACTGCTCACCAGATGCAGCCCACCTCTATAGCCAGGTGGAAGTTGCGCTGTATAGTATTAGCCAATCAAGCTCTACACTTCTTATTTCCTTAAAACAGGCCTCTCACAAGGTTTTGCTTTTATTCCTCTGATAACTGGTTATGTGATTGGCTGGACAGCATGCAGATTGGTGAGAGAAAATTTTAATCAGAGGAATAAAAGCAAGACCTTGTGAGAGGCCTGTTTTAAGGAAATAAGAAGTGTAGAGCTTGATTGGCTAATACTATACAGCGCAACTTCCACCTGGCTATAGAGGTGGGCTGCATCTGGTAAGCAGTTTGATTGGCAGCACGGTGGAGTGGCACTATTCACAGGGTGATAGCAAAAACACATGGTGGACATAGTGCTTGAAGCAAATCGAGTTGTGAACTGTATTACCCTATGTGGAGAATTTTTCTTTATTACAGAATCGTATGAAGTGGAATATATCAATACTGCATATGACCCACCTGAGCATTGAAGTGGTTAGAATCTGGTGAGCATTTTAGTGAGAGGGGACGTGGGACAAAGAGTGATTGGCTTATGGGAGAGCACTGAGCACTGACCACGTGGAATAAGTGAAGTGTGGCATTAAAGTAGTACACCATTTAGACTGAACGATATTGCCCTATGTGGAGATTTATCTTTTTCAGGTGTGGAGCGCGCAGTAGTATCTTTGAATTTTTTATCCAGCAGTTTGGACTATCTGCAGCGATCCCAGTTTGGCGGTATAACTCTGGATGAACTGTGGTGCAGTGTGATAATAATTGGTTAAGAGAGCTGACTACCAAGCACTCAGACCTGAGTTCAATTGCCGACCAAGACCTGGGTTCAATTCCCGGCCAAGGTATCTAAGCTGGCTTTTAAAAGCCTACAAATCTTTAAGCAATCTCATTTTTCTATAGGATATATCATAATGGTACATGCTAGGCTGCCTTCAGCATGTAGTGTTGGTGGAGGTATAGCGGTTAAGAGAGCTGACTACCAAGCACTCAGACCTGGGTTCAATTCCCGGCCAAGACCTGGGAGCCAAGGTATATAAGCTGGCTTTTGAAATTCTACGGGAGGAGGGAGTGAGGGAGGGATATACTGCCTGATGTTGTAAAGCAGTGTAGGCCTGTAATGGAACATTGAATGAGATTTGTAACTTTAAAATAGGGGTTTATGTGAAATGTAGATTTTTGCCTGGGACTGTTGATGTGTATTTCACTCAATCATGTCTTCCTCCAGGGATAAGATCCCTTGAAACATGTTTTCTATCATTTTTACAGCCGGTAGAAATTTTCCAAAATTTTGAAGTCCGCCTCCCCATTGAAGTCTATTGCGGTTCGCAAACTTTTCTGCAAACCGAACTTTCCGCGGAAGTTCGCGAACCGAAAATCGGAGGTTCGCGACATCACTATCCAGGACTCCAGGCGGATTCCTGAATTTTTAAGGCCGATTCTAGCAGCGGCCGCTATAATAATTTTTCTGGTGTGTGTACATGCCTGCCTAATTTTTCTGGCTGCAGTGCAGCTGCAACAACAAAACAAAAGGCATGTACATGTGCCCATTCCCCTTTGTGATCATTACCTTGCCGCGGTGAAGGGGCTTGCATATCACAATAAAGGAATGACTGCCGACTATATGAGTGTCTCGGGGGTGGTACACCACAGATAATAAGGTTGTTGCTTCATTGTGGTCAGACCAAATCAGCTGGACAGTCACTGTTGATCTATCATTGAGCTACCACAGCCCGGCGACCATATGGGCTTGAAAACCGCCATGGCTTGCACTCTGGCCATGGTGTGCACCAGTCCAGCACGGCCGTCACTACACAAACAGCTGTTTGCGGTGCGTTACACGGTGAGTTTGGTGTGTCAGTGTGAAGCAGTACTCTAATTACACTTCCTGATTGATGTATACACATGCAACATGTTTTAAAGCACTTTAGGCCTGCAATATAGCATTCAATGTGATTTCTGACCTTAAAACGCTGCTTTGCGTCCAATCCGCATTTTTCCCGGGGACTTTCGGCGTGTATCCCTCTCCGCCATGTCCCCCTCCAGGTGTTAGACCCCTTGAAACATCTTTTCCATCACTTTTGTGGCCAGCATAAATTTTTTCTAGTTTTCAAAGTTCGCGTCCCCATTGAAGTCTATTTCGGTTTGCGAAAGTTTGCGTGAACCAAACTTTTGCTGGAGGTTCGTGAACCCGGTTTAAGAACCGAAAATTGGTGGTTCTGGCCATCTCTAGTGTGTATTCCCAACATAATGTTCTACCTTATTGTCTGGTTGAATGTACAAAGTATGCATGACTTTTTTCTACTCAAATTACTACGTGTACGTAACTGTGTTAGACTGTTTTTAAAGGAGTCATCAGGCAAATAGGAAAAAAATCTGCTTTGCTCACCTGGGGCTTTCTATAGCCCCTTGCAGCCGACTGTCTCACGCTGTCACCTCCGCTCCCCGCCGCTGTCCCGATCTCGCTGCACGGTGCAAAGGACAACCGTGAGGTCACCCTTACTGTGCCTGCATCAAGCGCCACTTTCAAACATGGTCACATTGTCCATGGCTTACCGTGCAGTAGTTCTGCACAGCAAGCCACGGACAACGTGGCAGTGATAGACAGCGGCGCTTCACAGGCACAGTAAGGATGACCTCGGGATCGTCCTCTGCACCGTGCAGCGAGAATGGGACAGCGGCGGGCAAAAGAGGTGGCAGCATGGGAAAGTCGGCTTCAAGGGGCTGGAGAAAGCCCCAGGTGAGTAGAGCTGTTTTTTTCCTATTTGGTTGATGACTCCTTTAAGTTAGCAGGAACAATAAAAATGCACTTTATATCTGTGTTGTTTATAACTTGCAGTTGCATTTTTATGGCACATCTATTTATTATTTAATACATTGTCTGAGCTGGAAATATAGGAACAATGACGAGTAATATTTTGAATTGCAGGTGGGTGAAAAAACCTCAGTCTTACTCAACTCTGAGAATATTTGAGAACAAAATGGATCTCCAGCAGCCCATGATGAGTCACAGAGGAGACAAGCCGCATCACTGCTCAGAGTGTGAGAAAAGCTTCAGTTATCCATCACAGCTTATTATACCCCAGAGGAGTCACACCGGGGAAAGGCCTTTTTTTCTGCTCAGAGTGTGGGAAAGGTTTCACTCATAATTCAGATCTTATAATACACCAAAGAATCCACACTTCGAGAGAAGTCATTTTCTTGCTCTGAATGTGACAAATGTTTTAGTGACAAGAAAAACCTCATGACTCATCAGAGGATTCATACAGGAGAGAAGCCTTTTTCCTGCTCAGAATGTGATAAATCTTTCACTAAGAAGTCAACCCTCAAAGCACACCAGAAGATACACACGGGAGAGAAGCAGTTTTCCTGCTCGGAGTGTGGGAAATGTTTTACTTGGAAATCAAACCTTTTCTTTTTCTGAATGTGATAAGTCATTCAGCAATCAACAACTGTTAAATATTCATCTCCGGATTCACACAGGAGAGAAGCCATATAAATGTACAGAATGTAATAAATGTTTCTCACAGAAGAAACATCTTACTCGGCATCAGAGAACTCACACAGGAGAAAAGCCATTTAGTTGCTCAGAATGTGACAAGAGCTTCTCAGTACAGTCACATCTGAGAAGACATCAGAAGATACATAAGCGAGTGGATGTGAGCCTGTAATCTGTTTTTAATGAACATTTCTGTTGTAACATCACATGATGATGATTTTCGATAAGCGTAAAATATTCATTATTATTAATATATATATATGAAGCTTATGTAGCTTCAGAGACCATGGACATACAGAGAGTACATTGTTTTTGGTGATTTATTAAGAAAACTGAAGATGAAGTGAACTGTGATTAGCTGGTACACTAAAAGCTGACACAATTTAAATATACATTTACATTTTTTTTTACACAATGGACTGTAATAATAGAAGGATACCCATTTCATCAATGCTTTGTGTTTGTGATAAAAATATTGTAATTCCAAATCCCGGTGTATGCATATTCATGAAATGGGCAAGTATAAAATACCTTATAATTTATTTTTTTCTTATGTCACTGTCACTTAAAGTAAGTTCTAAAAATCTGACACATCTGACAGGTTTTTGGACTAATCCATCTCCTCATAAGGGAATCCCCTGATTGCATTTCAATCTGGGAGAATTGTACCTCTTATAAGTTTGTGTGCAGATTGGTTTTAAATGTTAACATTCTTCACAATATTGGTCCTTTAAGTGTTTGATCTGTAAATATCTCTTTTAATCAGTGTCTGCATTCAATGAATGTGATTATCCATGCATTTCTATATGTGCACGGATGTGTGTGATGGTTTTAAAAAATTATTTCATTTTAGATTTGAAATATTATTTTGGTGACATTTGGTGATGGGATGGTTAAAATTTTGCATAAGTTCTTATTTGATGTACGTGTTTTTATATTCTCATTATTTGACGCATTTCTGTTTTGCATGTATTTTAATAAAAAACGTAATTTCTTTAGTATTTTTCTGTGCTGGATATTCTATAAAATGTTCTATAAAATTCTATAAAATGTCATAAAATTATATTCTAAATTCCATAAAATGTGTCTTTTAGACAGATTGACAGATCTATTTCTATATCAGATTTAGACAGATATCTATCTATCCATCTATCACGGGTGGGAGAATACTTGGTAGTTTCTAACATGCCGCCCATAGCCTGCGGGAGAGGGAGGGAAGGACGAGGAGACTGGGAATCGCTGCGGAGGGGGGCTTTGAAGAGATCCCCCCCGCAAGGCACAAGTAGCCGGCGGCGATCAGACCCCCCAGCAAGACATCCCCTAGTGGGGAAAAAAGGGGGGGAAATCTGATTGCCCTGGCTGATTCCTGATCTGTGCTGTGGGCTGGAGAGCCCATGCAGCACAGATCAGCCATAAATCCCCTGGTCCTTAAGTGGTTAAGGTGCATACACACGTCCAACTTTTGTGACTGATGACAGCTGGTTTTCCTGATCCGCTTGGTGGATCAGTTGGACCAAATGTCGTTCAAACGACTGTCAGGTCCGTACGTGTGTACAAATGACCAGCAGTTGGACAAGAGTTGCACGAAGGGAGTTGGATGACCTCCAGTCTGTCAGACAACATGTAAATTAGTTTGTAGGCTCCTTTGTTTAGACATGTGTACGTGATGTTTAATTGTCAACAAAGGAAAAGATCGGGCACCATCCGTCATTCAGCTTATTTATTACGTAGACATAACATGTGCGGCATAGGACATGGTACATATCACCTGTAGATCATGGCGACATCTGTGCGGGGTGGAGGTGGGTGCTCAGGGCTGTAGAAAGGTCGGCGACGGCCGTTTCGCGTCCACCAGGACGCTTGGTCACGCTGCGTTCCACGTTAAAGAGTCTATATCCAGACTATCAATATCATCCTCCAAATCTTGATCATTACACTGTGTGTTACCACACACGCTCATATTTGGGTGCTCAACACACTTAGTCGCAGCGAAGAAAGATGTATACAATTGTGTTCCAAAAGAGAAGGGTAGTGTGGCACTCCTCCAATCAACAAAGGGGATCTTGTGGGTCAAAGGATACAGGCCAAACGAACTCCCGCACAGTGAGTCCCAATACACAATCATGCACAAAATAGCCACTGACGTGTGCTCCGTGTGGTACATACAGGAAGAAAGGTAACCATGGACGTGATGTTTAAACAACTTGTGTTTGCCTGTCAAATGACTGATCCAAACGACAATCAGGCGTAAAGTTGGACTGTGTACGCACCTTTAGTTGGTTGGCATGTGTGTACATACTTGTCAGGTAAACAACTTGTTGTGTGGTTAGTCATGTTGTGCGGTTGGTTGTGCATTAAATTGGATGTGTGTATGAGCCTTCAAACATTAGCAGTTCATACTACTTGTCTATGCTGTACAAACATTCCTTTTCTATTAAGTACCTAAACATCTCAATTTAGTTTTCATATTAAAATATCATACTAATTTTTATATTTTGAATATTTATATTGTGCTAACATATCCAGTTGTTTTTCAGACAGTATATAGGCATGCCCCTTACTGCTTTCTCTGCAAACATTTTGGTGCCAGACACCACAAAATATGTTTAAAGGACAACTGTAGTGAGAGGTATGTGGAGGCTTCCACATTTATTTTCTTTTAAGCAATACTAGTTTCCTGGCAGCCCTGCTTATCTAATTGACTGCAGCAGTGTCTGAATCACAGCAGAAACAAGCATGCAGCTAATCTTGTCAGATCTGATAATAATCTCAGAAACATCTGATCTGCTTCAGGCTTGTTCAATATCTGTGGCTAAAATTATTAGAGGCGGAGGATCAGCAGGATAGCCAGGCAACTGATATTGCTAAAAGGAAATACATGTGGCAGCCTCCATATACCTCTCACTACAGTTCTCATTCAAATGTGTTTTGGGCTACATGCCTACATATTGCTGAGCTGTTTTGGTGGCATAAGAGGGTTTTATAGAATATTAGAGAGGTGGATTTAAATGTTTTTGATGATAAATGTGTGATATATGTTTTGCTCCATAACAGCAAATGAAAATAAATACCTATTGAAGAGGTATGGAACATTTGATTAAATAAAGATGCCATATATGGTAAAACATACAATACTTAAATGCTATGAACATGGATCATTGCTACTGCTACACACACTATTTTGCATTTACAGCAGTTCTTTAATTTTTTTAATTATTATTATTGATTTCTAAAGCACCAACATATTCCGTGGGGCTGTACAGACAATGTTATACACCAATATACAAAATACAGAATTGGTAGAAAATTTGTAATAACAGTGACAAAAATAACATGATTAATAAAAACAAATTCCAAAACACAAAAGGTTAAGAGAGCCCCACCCCTTGCAAGCTTACAAGCTAAAGAGATGGAGTGGAGGGGGGGGGGGGGGGTAAGAGGAGGGGTATACAATAATCATACCTAGAGGCAGTGTGTTTTTAGGTTATCTTGTAAGGATTGTAACTTGGTCTTATGTCGGGGTGGAGCTGGGGGCGGAAGTAATGGCCCAAGGTAGAGCATATGTTTGTAGGCAAAAGTGAGTTTTGAGGGAGCATTTACAGATGTCAAAGGTTGGAGAGTGATGGATGTGTTGTAGAAGGGCATTCCAGAGGAGGGGTAAAGCATGTGCAAAATCTTGTATACATGAATGCAAGGAAGTAATTCTAGAGGAGGACAGAAGAAGTTAAAGTGCAGACCTGAGACTGCAACTTGGTTGGTATCTGGAAACGAGTGAGGAGATGTACTTTAAGAATTTCCAAAACTGACAGTAAACTGGATTCCTTATTTTAGGCAACCATAGCCACAATACTCTCCCAGCAATACACAGTTAAATGAACTTTAACAATAAAAAAACCCTCCCCCAGAAATCTCTATCTTGTCAAAAAAACAATTACTTCCAAAGGGAGGGATAAAATGTTTGTAGCTCATTTTCAACACCTGGGCTAATCTATTCACTACTGTTCAATGTTGACACTCTTATCTGCAAGTTTCTGTTGGAAGCATTGTCTGATGTTTTAGTCCAGAGAACACTGAACCTGCCCACTCTTTACTGACCTATTCATTGTGGTTACATCTATTGTTATGCTAGTGAAAAATCTCCAGCATGGATCAGATTCTTCCCATGTGCTTTTTGTTCATATTGTGGAATGTTAATGAAGTTATCACCTGCAGGGTGGAGGCGAGTTTAAATAAAGAGGTCCTGAACCTGTGCTTTAAATGCATGTAGACACACCTTTGTTGTTGACAATAAACCTTTTTTAGCCAATCAGAAACCACCTCATGCTAGTGAATGGAGAAGGTGTGACTATAACTTGGGTCAGGGCTTAGTCAGATAGAAGGATCACAGAGAGGTCACAGGAATACAGAGTACCAATACTACATCCTACCAGGTAACTATGACTACTCTGGTTTCCTTAGAGGCAATATTGGTGTAAATGCATTATAGTTAGGATTATATTGTATTATTTTTGTTTTTGTATTTTTAGGATGAAATATAAATGATATTAATAAGTTTGATATTATGCAAAATAGTCCTTTCCATGTGTGCCTCCTATAACTGGTGCTGCCCAGTTCTAAGAGTCACACATACATAGGACTGTTTTGCAAAATCTGAAACTTATTAACATGATTTATATTCCCTCTTCATGTGGGAGATTTATACTTTACAAATGTGAACCTGTCATTTAGTATTTATATAGCACCGACATCTTATGCAGCACTGTACAGAGTATATTGTCACTCAACTGTCCCTCCGAGGGGCTCACAATCGAATCGCTATCAGAGTCATATGTCTATATTGTGTAGTGTATGTATAGCAGTCTAGGGCCAATTAACTTATCTGTATGTTTTTTGGGATGTGGGAGGAAACCTGAGTATCCGGAGGAAACTCACACAGGCACGGGAATACATACAAACTCCTTGCAGATGTTGACCTGGGACCAGGGACCCAGCTCTGCAAGGCGAGAGCGCTAACCATTGCGCCACTGTGGTGCCCGTGCTGTCATAGGTAAAACATTGAGTGTGCCTATAATGGATAGATTTTTTTTTGCTTGTGATCAAGTGATCAAGAGATTTAACTTTTTATTAATTGTTCTCTTGTTTAAGATTTTGAAAATGAACTGTAAATAACATGATTAGGCAAAAAGAGATTTAGTAAATAACAAGTACAAAAAAAAAAAGTAAATACATATAAACAAATGTCCATACACAATTTTAAATTTAGCACTATTCTTATTATCTGTAAGAAGATGATGTAACATTATAAAAGAGAGGTATAACAAGCTCAAATTTCAGAGGGCAGTTATCAAATAAGGACAAGGGACTGACAAGCAAAGGATCTCTGGCAAGGGATCAAATTGAAGGAGAGGGCTGAAACCAAGTGCAAATCACTAAGTGAACATCTAACAGGTTTTAGACTAGTACATATCTCATTGGGTAAATGTCTCAGTTTTTTTATTATTCTTAAAAGCACTCTCTGGCAAGGACATATGCAAAGATGCCAACTTGCCTACTCATGGCACACTATTCTGATAGTACGCTAGCCATATATATAAAAGTGGTGTGAATACATTTGGGCATCAGAATTGCGATTACTTTAAATATCATTAATGATTTTATAATACCAGTTTAGCGCCAGTAATTTGCATGGTGCTATTGCTTAGGTGTCTCTAATATTTGCTAATGTTAGATAAATTCTAACCTCCTAACACTAACAAATCAAGCCTCTCTCTACCCTATTCCCTATTACTTCTTTAACTCTGCCTAACCCTAACCTCTAACCAACTCCCTTTACACTAACCGGACTATTGCTAAGCCTAATGCTGGGCATACACGGCTCGATTTTGCCACTCGATTCTTCGGCCGATCGTTTTTTTCCGCTCGATTCTGCGGGCGATTCTCTTATCTTTCGCTCATTTTTTTATCCCCTTGCATTGTCCTCAATGCAGAATCGAGCATGAAAGGATCGGGCGGGAGATTGGACATGTCGGAAATTATCTATCGAGTCATCTAAATGGCTCAGAATCGAGCCATGTATTCCCAGCATTACACTAACCTCTGACTCTATTCCCTAACACTAAGCCTCATATAACTACACCAATTACTAATTACTATAGGTGAGGACGTTAGTCGATAACATTACTCAGCTACCCTGGTACCAATTGTGCACCCCCACTACATGCTGCACAGTCAGTTGGAGTTTAGTTATAAAATAGCCAAACCCCTCTGCTCAATTCAATCACTGTCCATGGCTGTGCCCAATTTCATAAACAGGCGGTGTGCGCAAAATTAACTGCTTCACTGCACTTCTATTGAGGGAGTGCATTTGAAAATAAAGGAAATCCTGAGAAAAGCCATGAGGACACAGACAAATCCAAAACCTGTTGGTAAGAGTTTCAGATCTGTCAGATAATAAATAATGCCTTCTGTAATGTGGCCACCAATGTACTTGGTGACCACCAATCTTACCAAATCTATGTAGCAGAAGAGTAAACTGTGTGACTATACTGAATGGATACTTTAGACAGTCCTTTATATTACATAGAAATGGTAAGATTGGACAAAAAAGATTTGATTATTTGTGGTCACCTTAAACGAACACTCCCGTGAAAAAAGTAAGTTTTGAACTAGTCCATCTCCTCATGGGGGATTCTCAGGATTTTCTTTGTTTTTAAAAGCATTTGCAGAATGGCAGTTAAACTGCCAAAATAGTAAGATACCAGCCAGCCTCCCTACTCACTTGCACACTATTTTGTCAATTAGACTTAGCAACTGCTGTTTAGGAAATGTTTTTAAAAACAAAGAAAATCCTGAGAATCCCCCATGAGGAGAATGACTAGTTCAAAACCTGTCAGTTCTGTCAGATTTTAACTTCTTACTTTTTTCGTTGGAGTGGTCTTTTAAGACTCATCAGCTTGGAAACTGCAAATTCTATTTGCGTATACATTTTCCAGACACTAATATGCACATTTGTCTGTATTCTTTCCCAGTAACTAATTAAAGTCAATGAGAAATTGCATGCACAGTGTGAATTTATGCTGGAAGATGTAAGAATTATTTTTTTTATGCAGACAAAGATGTGAAAGCAATTTTACAATTTTTAAATATAAATGTGAATCTCCATTGACTTACACTTTGCATGCAGTGATCTCATTGACACACATTTGCATTTTACATGTGATTTTTGATAAGAGTGAACCCTGCCTAAGTGACAGCTACATAGGAAAAAGTCATTTACAGTGCATTTTTACTCTTTGACAAACGCACCTCTTAGATGTATAGTATATTTACTAATGTATATCGAATGTTATAGTGGTCCTTTAATCTCAGTATAGATCAAACAACCTACAAAGAAATAAATGTTTTTACATAAAGCTATTCATATTACTAGTGATGTACATCAGCCACGTACATCAGTGTAGTTTTTTTTTTCTTTAAATAAATGGATTTGTAGTACATTAATGTGTAATATGTTAGAACTTTCTAAATAAACCATGACAGTAAGAAGAACTTTAGTTACAATCTCTGTATATTGTTTCTTTACAATGTTAGGGGCTTAGATGATTTACTGGCATTGAAAGACATCCATGGGCATGACTATAATTACTAGGTAATTCCCAGCAGTGTTGATCCAGGGATTTTATCTGACTGCCATCTGGAGTTGGGAAGGATTTTTTTTTACCTTTTAGGGTTTATTTGTCAAAGCCTTTTAAAGTGGATCCGAGGTGAACTTTTACACATTGCATAATTGTGTTCCTTTCCTATTGTTTATAGGGCATTCCTCAAGCCAAAAACTTTTTTTGTTTTTGTTTTAATACTCTAATTCCCTATAAGCTAAAAAAGCCACGCCCACAGGTTTTCAGAGAGCCTTGGCAGTAGCAAGGGCTCATGGGAGCTTAGTCTGGGCAGGAGGAGGGGGAGGTGTTACTAGCCATTGATTTCAGAGGCAGAGGGGAGGAGGGAGGAGGAGAGGGGATTAGGCTGATGGCACAAGATACAGATAAGCCTGCATCTGTGTAATGTTTACAAACAATATAGCTGCTGACATTGTATCACAGGAATAAATACATAATCATATTCTATTAAAACTGTTTGCAGCTAGATTTGCTGTGTAAACCATCTAAACTTTAGATATGATATATAGACAAGTTACTGGTTATAGTTAGTTTTTCATCTCAGATCCGCTTTAAGGTTTTTTTTTTTTGCCTGCTTCTGGATATATGTGAGGGTGCAGACTAATGTTCTAACTTATTTTCTGGTTAAATGTAATGAAGCATTTAATTGCAGCGTGCGGCTCTAAGCACTGAGCACCAAAGCTGGATGCCCCATAGCAGCAATGCTATACTAAGAGCCCCGAATAATGGTAAATCGGGCTCCGACGGTTGCCAGACCCTGAATTACATCTCCCTCTGAGTTGCAACAACTGGGAGTGGGAATAGTATTTAATGCCACCAGGGAGTTTAATGCCAGCAGAGAGAACCGCCATTCGGCCGAGATGGCCTGCACTCGAATGTACAATGTATGTAGACTTTTTTTCAACCCAAATAACTACTTAACTATGTCAGACTTTTTTTCTATCTTAACAGGGACTATAAATGTGCCCTTTATATCTGTGTTGTTTATAAATTGCAGTATTGTCAGATTCCGCTCTGCTGGCCTTGATTCCCTGGACAGTTTTGTTTCCTATGCAGATTGCATAGTTCAGTCCAGGGAAAAGAGGCCTTTCTGTCAGTTTGCAAGGCTGACTGATTTGCATCTACTTATCTTGCAATCTGCTTGTCTGCTTCCTTTGAAGGTTTCCAGTATAAATGTCACTTCCTCCCAGAATTCCTTGCTCGTCATAGTTCCTGTCTAGTGAGATTAACCTTAGAGCCTCAGCCTCTTTTGTATCTTGTTGCGAATATTCTAGTGTAGTTCATTCTTGGGGAGTGCACTTTGCACTCCTTCTAGTGCAGTCAAGTTCTGTATTATTTGTACTGCTTATTCCTGTTTTGTCTTGTCCTGTCCTTGCGATTGTGCTGTCACCTGCGGTGGCTGATAGTGAATCGTTCAGTCTTGTTCCTAGATCGCATTCGGCCTAGTTCTAGAGGTGGTGGATCTCCCTTATCTGTATCTTGGAGTATAACCTTAGCTGTGGTTGCTACTGGTTACTCCTTCACTCTGTTTTGTCTGGAAAGAACGCTTGCTGTTGTCTTGTGTTAGACAACCGATTAGCAAGCGTTCCCGCTACCTGTTTGTCTTTGTTTTCCGTGTTCATTTGTTAGTCAGGGTTGGTACATTTTGTCACCGTGTCGCTTAACGCGTGGTGACCGTATTATTAACGCGCTTGTCACTGTTGCACATAACGTGCGGTGACCGTGTTTAGCTAGTTCATTTGTTATTTTCCTTGGCGTTCAGATTGTAGTCATTTGCTGTGTCTTCCTTACTCAATTCATGCTCTGTCTTGCTCAGTCTTGTGTTGCTGATAGCAATCACCTCTCTTGCGATTAGCTTTCTCACTCTGGTCTGTTCTGATGTGCTATGTCTACCGTCGCTGGGTGGCGACTAGATTGGTAGACATTCATATAGTCTGTCTCTGTTCTTGCTCTCTTCTGAGTTGCTACTCTGTTTATATTTCCCAGTGTTGCTTAATCGTGCAATTTCAATCTGGCATCTGTGGCTGTGCAGAGGACTTGTTCCTCTGTACTCCACAGCTCCACCTGCTGGTTGGAATTCTCCTCTACAAATATATACTGAGTGCTCTGCTTCTGTGATTGTAGCGATTTCCACCTGCTTCAGCGCACTTGGTGTGCGCTGACTCTGGAAATCACTTCCAGATCATTACAAGTATATAGTTTTATGGCACATCTATTTAATGTTTGATACACTGTCCAAGCTTCTGGGAATATAAGAATAATGACATATAATATTTTTAATTGCAGGTGGTTACAAACCTCAATCCTGCTCAACTCTGAGAATATTTTACAACAAAATGGAACTCCAGCAGCACATGATGAGTCACAGAGGAGATAAGCCGCATCAGTGCTCAGAGTGTGGGAAAAGCTTCAGTTTTCCATCACAGCTTCTAGAGCACCAGTGGAGTCACACCGGGGAGAGACAATTGTTGTGCTCAGAATGTGGGAAAGGTTTCACTAAAAAGTCAAACCTTAAAATACACCAGAGAATCCACACTGGAGAGAAGCCATTTTCTTGCTCTGAATGTGAGAAATGTTTTAGTGTCAAGGAATGCCTCATGGCTCATCAGAGGATTCATACAGGAGAGAAGCCTTTTTCCTGCTCAGAATGTGATAAATCTTTCACTCAAAAGTCAACCCTGAAAACACACCAGAGGATCCACACTGGAGGGAAACCATTCCCTTGCTCTGAATGTGGAAAATGTTTCAACTCAAAAGCAATCCTTATAGCCCATCAGATGATTCACACTGGAGAGAAACAACAGTTTTCCTGCTCTGAATGTGAAAAATCTTTCACTTGGAAGTCAACCCTCATAGCACACCGGATGATACACACGGGAGAGAAGCAGTTTTCCTGCTCAGAGTGTGGAAAATGTTTTAAACAGAAATCAGGCCTTGTGGCTCATCAGGTGATCCATACTGGAGAGAAGCCATTTTCCTGCTCTGAATGCCAGAAATGTTTTACCAAAGAGTCAATCCTCTTAGCTCACCAGAGGACTCACACTGGAGAGAAGCCATTTCCTTGCTCTGAATGTGAGAAGTCCTTCAGCACTCAACAACTGTTCAATATTCATATCCGGATTCACACTGGAGAGAAGCCATATAAATGTACAGAGTGTGACAAATGCTTCCCACAGAAGGGACATCTTATTCAGCATCAGAGAAGTCACACAGGAGAAAAGCCATTTAGTTGCTCAGAATGTGGCAAGAGCTTATCACGCCAGTCACATCTGAGGAGACATCAGAAGATACATGAGCGAGTGGATGTGAGCCTGTAAACTGTTTTTAATGAACATTTTGTTGTAGCATCACAGGATTATGATGCTTGATAAGCATAAAAGATTCATTATTATTAACATACAGCTGAGTCCCCATTATCCGGAATTCAGGCAACCGGAAGTCTCAACTAACCAGCATGTGGGGGATCTTTTTTGTAGGGGTTTTAGAGGCATTTAATATGCGTATGAGAGATAACGGCGCTGGAGACTTGGGCGCAGGACACAGCCGGTATATGGCTGATCCTGCTGCTGCACAAGTCCAGGCCATGTTAATTACTACTCCCCCTCCAGGCCGCTATGGATAGTGGGGGAATTAAATAATTCAGCTTCCAGCAATTGCTGGAAGCCGAATTAGTGTTTTAAAAGCAACTTCAGCTCCATCTTCTGACGGCGCTGAAGTTACTCCGTGTCTGCTATAGCCGTAGTTCCTATTACGGCCTATGGTGGCGCCGGCTGCGCCCAAGTCTCCTGCGCTGCTGCACCCAAGTCTTCAGCGCTGGATTCATCGTGTTCGTTTAAAATACTTAGGCCCGGTTAACATCTGCATTTTTCCGGAGCCGGCCGTACGGATCCGGCCGTCTGGATCCTGGAAAATCATTAATTTTTACAGCCAGTGTGCTGTAAAATGTCTGTTCTCCATAGGTTCCTATTGTGCTGCAAAAGCTTCCGTTTCCATTCCACTGAGCGAAACGGTCTGGAAAATTGGGTCTTGCTGCATTTTTTTGTCCGTTCAGCGGAACAGAAATCGGAACCGTACGGCCTCCAGCAATGTGTTGTAGTCTTCCTGCAGCACCTAGCAGGCTCCGGGCGGCTTTCAGGCACCATGCACAGAAGCCGGCGTGTCACCTGACCTAATGCGGGTGAGATGGCATGCTGACTTATGTGCACAGAGGATGCCGGAAAGCAACCAGGAGCCTGCTAGGAGCTGCAGGGAGACTACAACACATTGCTTGAGGCTCTGGGATTATTTTTAGGGGGAGGTCTGTGCTTGTTGGGCCAGTTGCTCAAGCAACTGACAAGCACATAAATCTGGTATCAGGCGATCCCCACTGGTGTTGAATATCAGGGAATGTGCTGTATATATTTTGGAAGCTTACCATATATACTTGAATACTAGTCGGACAACATTGTGTACAGTATTGCAGCCATTAACCCCTCCTATCCCTTAAGTGCAACCAATACCTTCTCTAGGCCCCCCAAATGCAGAAATTATTCACTCCCTTTTATGTAGCCCAGTATTTCCCCCGCCCCTTTCCTTGTTAATTGTTGTGTCCGGGACTTTCAGACCTGTTTTGTCTTGGCATTTCATTTATCAAGAAAGTGTCATTTAGCACTGGGTAAATTGCAAATGGGAATGTCACTAATACTACACACATTACTCAGTGTTGCCAGTGACTTATGTATAAGTCGACCCCTATACTTTTTTGAAGTGAATCAGACCTACATTTCTAGACTTATACTCGAGTATATACAGCATATAGCTTCAGAGACCATGGACAAACAGAGAGTATATTGTTTTTTGGTGATTTATCAAGAAACCTGAAGATGAAGTGAACTGTGATCTGCTGGTACACTAACATGTGACACATTTTAAATATGCTTGTACATTTTTTGCCCAATGGACTGTAATAATAGAATGATATCCATTTAATCAATGCTTTATTATTGTGATTTACAAAAATGTATAAATCAGAATCCAGGTGTATGTATATTTATAAAATGTACATTTACAAGTATAAAATACCTTATCATTTACTTTTTTCTTATTTTACCATCACTTACATTAGATTCTAAAAGTCTAACAGATTTGGCAGGATTTGGACTAATCCATTTCCTCATAGGGGAATCCCCTATGATGAGATGGACTAGCTACAATTAACACAGGAAAAAAATATATATTTCTTTTCAATCTGGGAGCATTGTACTCCTTATAAGTATGTGTACACGCTGATTTTCAATGTTTTAATTTTTAACGAGATTGTTCTTTTTTGATCTGTAACTATCTCTTCCAATCTGTTGTCTGCATTCACTGAATGTGCCTTTGACATGGGAGACCAGGGTTCAAATCCTGGCTATGGTCTGTACCTATTCAGAAAAAAGTCCTTGAGCAAGACTTCCTAACACTGCAGAGTCGCCCCTTGCGCCAGTTGCATAAAAATATGGGTTACAACCCCTGCACCCATGTGTGTGTGTGTGTGTGTGTGGGGGGGGGGGGACAAGACACCTCTGGGGCCTGCGCAGGGCCGTTTTGGGGAGTAGGAGGGGTCACAGAATGAGGAGAGAGCATTGGCCCCCACATCAGCAGGGAGGGGGGACACTTCCCCCTCCCTCACCTCAGGCTCCCCCTCCAGCATTAATCAGCGGTAGGAGTAGCAGCGGGCAGGAACACAAGCATAAAATGCTTCCACCGCGGAGGTCCGATGTCTAAGTGCCAGACACTACTTCCTGTTTATCAGGAAGTAGTGTCAGACGCTAAGACATCGGACCTCCGCAGTGGAAGCATGGTATGCTTGTGTTCCTGCCCGCCGCTGCTCCTACCACTGATTTATACTGGAGGGGGAGTGCTGAGGGAAAAGCCCGAGGTGAGGGAGGGGGGAGTGGTCCCCCTCCCCACCGATGTGGGGGGTCAATGCTCTCCCCTCATGCTGCGACCCCTCTTGCCCCCCACAATGGCCCTGAGTGATCCCAAAGGGGAGGGGCATCCAATTTTTCACAGGGAAGCCCAGTGAATCTAGTTACGCCCCTGCCTTGTGCCTTAGTGGCTGGAGCTCTTGAGCGCTTTGAGTCTAACAGGAGAAAAGTGCTATACAAGTGTTAGGATTATTATTTTTAGGATTATATGTGTGATTAATAGAGATGGCCCGATTTTAGGTTCACAAATGGGTTTCGCGAACTTCTGCAAAAGGTTCGGTTTGCGCAAACTTTCACGAACCGCAATAAACTTCAATGGGGATGCGAACTTTGAAAACTAGAAACATTTATGCTGGCCACAAAAGTGATGGAAAAGATGTTTCAAGGGGTCTAACACCTGGAGGGGGGCATAGATGAGTGGGATAGATGGCAAAAGTCCCGGGGAAAAATCTGGATTTGACGCAAAGCAGCGTTTTAAGGGCAGAAATAACATTGAATGCTAAATTGCAGGACTAAAGTGCTTTCAAAAATCTTGCATGTGTATACATCAAAAAAACACACGATTGGTTCACACGATGGCTAGGGGCCCCGGACCTCTCTCACTGGCCGGGGCCCCAAGGCCAACACGTGATACCTGGAGTTGAGTGCAGGTGGGCCTGGACCTCTCACACCCAGGCTCTGGACCTCTCACATCCAGAAAACCCACCAACACTGCCTCCATACTGAATGCTAAATTCAACACACACAAGCAATAGAACACAGCAGTACATGCGTCCAGCTACATTTAAAAGTGATCAGCAGGTGCTCGTCAGCCAATCAGGATACACTGTCATACACCCTTTACCTGCCATACCACATCTAGCAGCCATTAGCATTCAGGTGGGAGGCTTCAGTTGGACGCCATCGCAAGATTGCATCGCTAGCAGGACCGCCCCGTACAGGCATCCCTCCCACAGGGGTCCCTCCCTAACCGCTCACCTGTCCGCCATGTCCTAAAGCTGAAAGAAAACGTTTAAAAACACACGATTGGTTCACACGATGGCTAGGGGCCCTGGACCTCTCTCACTGGCCGGGGCCCCAAGGCCAACACGTGATACCTGGAGGGGAGTGCAGGTGGGCCTGGACCTCTCACACCCAGGCTCTGGACCTCTCACATTCAGAAAACCCACCAACACTGCCTCCATACTGAATGCTAAATTCAACACACACAAGCAATAGAACACAGCAGTACATGCATCCAGCTACATTTAAAAGTGATCAGCAGGTGCTCGTCAGCCAATCAGGATGCACTGTCATACACCCTTTACCTGCCATACCACATCTAGCAGCCATTAGCATTCAGGTGGGAGGCTTCAGTTGGACGCCATCGCAAGATTGCGTCGCTAGCAGGACAGCCCCGTGCAGGCATCCCTCCCACAGGGGTCCCTCCCTAACCGCTCACCTGTCCGCCATGTCCTAAAGCTGAAAGAAAACGTTTAAAAACACACGATTGGTTCACATGATGGCTAGGGGCCCCGGACCTCTCTCACTGGCCGGGGCCCCAAGGCCAACACGTGATACCTGGAGGGGAGTGCAGGTGGGCCTGGACCTCTCACACCCAGGCTCTGGACCTCTCACATCCAGAAAACCCACCAACACTGCCTCCATACTGAATGCTAAATTCAACACACACAAGCAATAGAACACAGCAGTACATGCATCCAGCTACATTTAAAAGTGATCAGCAGGTGCTCGTCAGCCAATCATTATGCACTGTCATACACCCTTTACCTGCCATACCACATCTAGCAGCCATTAGCATTCAGGTAAAGGGTGTATGACAGTGCATCCTGATTGGCTGACGAGCACCTGCTGATCTCTTTTAAATGTAGCTGGATGCATGTACTGCTGTGTTCTATTGCTTGTGTGTGTTGAATTTAGCATTCAGTATGGAGGCAGTGTTGGTGGGTTTTCTGGATGTGAGAGGTCCAGAGCCTGGGTGTGAGAGGTCCAGGCCCACCTGCACTCCCCTCCAGGTATCACGTGTTGGCCTTGGGGCCCCGGCCAGTGAGAGAGGTCCGGGGCCCCTAGCCATCGTGTGCGGTAGCTTCGCGCGAGTTAGAGCACAATGCGGTGATAACTTTGCTAGTGCAAAGGTTATCACGCCTAAAGTCTTTTAGGCGTGATAACTGAGTTATCACCGCTTTGTGAATCAGGCCCATTGCGTGAGCTGTACAGACAATTGTATACACCAATATACAAAATACGGAATTGGTTCTTCCGGCCTTGCTGTGATGGTGCGCAACTGCGCTCCAGTGACGTGCGTCTAGGCGTCTCCGCGTTCTCACGCGGGGGGCGTGACTGGGGACTGGGATAAGCACGGTTAGTATAAGAACGCCGCTATGGCGTCCTAATAATATGCTCTCCGCTGTCCGCCTTTGAGAAGGCCGCTAGGAAACGGCGAAACATGTTAGGCTATCTCACAGCGAGCTAGCTCCGCCATTCTGCCATCTGGGACTCCCTTTCTACCACTATACCTGGACATTGCTACGTATAGCTGGATTGGTAACTATACAAACTGCATGCATGAACTATCAATTCAGGGCCGGATCTTCATTTTAAACCTTGGAACTTTATGCCATTTGCAAGAATCATTTCAATCACTGCATCAATGTTCTGGGCTGCTGTTTAATATTATCATTGGCGGATTCCTAGCATTGGACTTTTGCTGATACCATACTGCTTGCTTTTGCACTGTTTTTTGCATTTTGTTGCAGATGCTGATGTTGTCATTGTGCTCCATGTCATGCTGTGCATATAAGAATCCATCATATGTTTGAAGCTTTACCATCAACTAACAACATGTTGACAGCCTGCTTGCCTTACTAACTACTCTTCCATCCTTTGCCCCTGCGAGTGGGGGGTACAGTTTTGTGGACACTAACAGCATGATCAACTTATAATATCTTGTCCAAGGTTATTTGAATCATCATATATCCATTGTTGCTATACCAGCCCCTGCGAGTGGGGGGCACAGCTGCATGAATCTCATGAATTTTGACATCAAAACTAAAGATGGAGGAATGTGTTTATAATGCCCTCATGCATACTTTTTTTCACCAGCTACATATCCAGCAAAAAGGTTTTTTCTGGGGACTGCAGCCCCATAGTCATTATAGGGATCCAGAGTCTTCAGTGGCAATTTTTGGCGGAGTTGCAACATATTTTAATAATTTATATATTATGGTGTTGTGTATAGATTTAGTTTTAAGTGTTTTGTATTCATTCACTAATAAAATTATTTATTGATTTTCATGCACCCAAGAGCCAATTCTCTTTTTTGTTGCTTTTCATATTTATTGTTGGCAGGATGCTGGAAAAGTTTTTCTTATATCGGTAATTACTACTATTATTATTTAGTCTATTATTCCTAATCAACTTCAGGTTTTCTTTTGAGTAATTTATACAAATGATTAAATAAAGATGCCATATATGGTAAAACAAACAATACTGAAATGCCATGAACACGGATCAGTGCTACACAAATTATTTTACATTTGCATTTCAACAGATGTTCTTTACTTTTTTTATTATTATTATTGATTTCTAAAACACTAACATATTGCGTGAGCTGTACAGACAATGGTATACACCAATATACAAAATACGGAATTGGTAGAAAATACAGAATCTATAATAACAGTGACAAAACTAACGTGAGGAATAAAACAAATTCCAAAACACTAAAGGTTGGGAGAGTCCTGCCCTTGCAAGCTTACAAGCCAAAGGAATGGGAGGGGGGAGGGGCAAGAGGAGAGGTAGGGGTATACAATAATCATACCTAGAGGCAGTGTGTTTTTAGGTTATCTTCTAAGGATTGTAACTTGGTCTTATGTCAGGGGTGGGGCTGGGAGGGGGGGGGGGGTAATGGCCTAAGGTAGAGCATATGTTTGTGGGCAAAAGTGAGTTTTGAGGGAGCGTTTACAGATGTCAAAGGTTAGAGAGTGATGGATGTGTTGTAGAAGGGCATTCCAGAGGAGGGGTAAAGCATGTACAAAATCTTGTATACATGAATGCAAGGAAGTAATTCCAGAGGAGGACAGAAGAAGTTCAGGTGCATATCTGAGACTGCAACTGGGTTGGTATCTGGAAACTAGTGAGGAGATGTACTTTAAGAATTTCCAAAACTGACAGTAAGCCAGAATCCTTATTTTAGGCAACCATAGCTACAATACTCTCTCAGCAATACACATGTTAAAGCAGTAGGATCAGCCATACTATGTCAGGGAAAAAAACACATATATAAGTAGATAAATACTTGATCTACTTACATAACACATGTATTATACTGTCCACGTTTTGATTTCAGTGAATGTTATATAGTAAATGACGAGAATTCTGTTCCTGCTGGGGGCCATGTCTTTTGCCCACAGTTAAGGCTAACTCGTGATGTCTTTTCTGCCCTTTACTTTTTTTCTTGTCTCCTCCAATCGCTGAGTTGCCTCAGCCTTGCTTGTAAACACAAGTGAGTAGGGTATTAGGTTTCAGATAAGCAGCTGGCTGGGAAACAAAGGGAAGAGGAGGAATAGATTATAGATAAAAAGAACCCCCAGCATGCAATTCTTTGGCACCGACTACTAAAGGGCCAGTGTTCCTTAAGTATGTGATAACTCCAAATCATAACAGCAGAAAAAGTTTTCAAAGTTTCAAATGCAGGCTTAGCATCTTTATCACTTAATACACTCAGACCAGTTGCTGTTGAAATTAGATTTTTATGGTGACGATACCGCTTTAAGGATTTTTTACATTAAAAACCTCCTCCCACCGGAAATCTCCTTCTTGCCAAAAGAGCAATTAGTTCCAAAGGGAGGGATAAAATGTTTGTAGCTCATTTTCAACACCTGGGCTAATCTATTCACTGCTGTTCAATGTTGACACTGTTATCTGCATGTTTCTGCTGGAAGCATTGTCTGTTGTTTTAGTCCCGAGAACACTGAAACTGCCCACTCTTTACTGACCTATTCATTGTGGTTTCATCTATTGTTATGCTAGTGAAGAGTCACCAGCATGGATCAGATTCTTCCCATGATCTTTTTGTTCATACTGTTGAATGTTAATGAAGTTATAACCTGCAGGGTGGGGGTGAGTTTAAATAAAGAGGCCCTGAACCCGTCCTTTAATATGCATGTAAACACGCCTTTATTGTTGACAATAAACTTTTTTTAGCCAATCAGAAACCACCTCATGCTAGTGAATGGAGAATGAGTGACTATAACATGGGTCAGACCTTAATCAGATAGAAGGATCACAGAGAGGTCACAGGAATACAGAGTACCAATACTACATCCTACCAGGTAACTATGACTACTCTGGTTTCCTTAGATGCAATATTGGTGTAAATGCATAGTAGGATTATACACTATTGTATTTTTTTTGTTTTTGTATTTTTAGGATGAAATATAAATTATATTAATAAGTTTGATATTATGCAAAACAGCCCTTTCCATGTGTGCCTCCTATAACTGGTGCTGCCCAGCAGTGGTGCTCGGATACCCCTTTTTATTATTCGAGTTTGGTCGAATTCGAATAGTAAATTATTCGAATTCAGTCGAATATTCTAGTCGAATATTTTTTACTATTCGATTCGACCTCGGACTTCGAGCTCACTATTCGAGTCGGTATTCGAGCTCATTATTCGAGCTGACTATTCGAATTGGCCTTAAATAGCTTCCAACACTTGTTTTGAGGGTGAATGATGCAAGAAACGTCTTTTTTTCCAAGTAACAACAGCAAGTGATTATGTAGGGATGTTCCTTTAAAAAAAAAAAAGGTGGAAAGAGAAGTTGTGTCCAGAATTTTGTTCAGTACTGTATATACTTCTTCTTCTTCTTCTTCTTCTTTATCTTCTATATCTTCTTCTTCTTCTTCTATATCTTCTTCTTCTATATCTTCTTCTTCTATATCTTCTTCTATATCTTCTTCTTCTATATTGTCTTCTTCTTCTTCTTCTTCTTCTTCTTCATCTTCTTCTTCTTCATCTTCTTCATCTTCTTCATCATCATCTTCTTCTTCTTCGTCTTCTTCTTCTTCATCTTCTTCTTCATCTTCTTCTTCATCTTCTTCATCTTCTTCTTCTTCATCTTCTTCATCTTCATCTTCTTCATCTTCTTCTTCATCTTCTTCTTCTTCATCCTTCTTCTTCTTCTTCTTCAACCCGGGCACCTCAGAAAAATTAAACCTTTTTTTTTTTTAATGGTTTTGTAGTTTTGGTTTTACAACCAATTACACAGATATAGCTATTTTTTGACGTAATAGCTGGTGGCAGAGTGGCAGCAGAAGGTAAATCTGTGTACCCTGACAGTGGGAAACACAGACAGACAGCAGAAGGGCAGTACACAGCAGCCCACTGTAGGTGTAAAATGTGTGGCTGCAGGCGACGTAATAGTCAAAGTGAACCAGGCTGGCTTAGTGAGCAGGAGCCAGGAGGTGGTAAAGGGTGGTAAGGCACATTAACGATGGTTCTAAGTTCCGGCAGCCAGTTCATGTCCCCCTCTCGCCGACAACAGGGGCCAGGAACTCGCCTTCCACCCACGCCTGGTTCATCTTGAGAAACGTCAGTCTGTCCACAGACTTGTGAGACAGACGTGAGCGTTTCTCGGTGACCACGCCACCAGCTGCACTGAAGCAGCGCTCGGACAGCACGCTGGAAGGGGGACAGGACAGCACTTCCAGGGCGTACTGCGCCAGCTCGCTCCAGATCTCCAGGCGCTTGACCCAATACTCCATGGGATCAACAGGGGCATCGCTGTCAAGCCCGCTGTAGGACCCCATGTAGTCAGCCACCATGTGGCTCAGGCGCTGGCTGTGACCGGAGGAGGATGCTGCTGCATGCACCTCCTCTCTAGTCATTGCTGCCAGAGCCTCTACAGTCCTGTAGAGCTCGTGGCTGAGAGACAGCAGGTCTGTGGGGCGCTTGCTGCTGGATGCAGGCACCTGCTGCTGCCTCTGTGCTGGCTGGACAGTGGAGGTGGAAGGCTGGCGGAAGGCTTCCTCCAAGCGCTCAACAAGGGCCTGCTGCAAGCTCCTTATTTGTTGCGCTGGGTCTCCTCCTGCAGGCGGCAGGAACTGGCTCAACTTCCCCTTGAGGCGCGGGTCCAACATCATGCTGATCCAGATGTCCTCCCTCTGCTTCATCTGGATCACCCTGGGGTCCCTGCGCAGGCACGTCAGCATGTGCGCTGCCATTGGGAAGAGGCGGGCCACGTGTGCTGGCACATCGGCGGCAGTGCTGTCCTCATCTTCCTCCTCTGCCGCCTCATCCTCTCTCCACCCCCGCACCAACTCAGCTGCGCTGTGCTGATCCCCCTCATCAGCAGCAAGGTCAGAGACCTCCACCAAGTCCTCCTCCTCCTCCCCCTCAGAGGTGGACTGTGCAGCTGCTTGCCGCTGCTGCTGGTCCAAGGCTGCCGCTCCCTGTTCCAGCAAAGCATCGAGGGCCCTGTTCAGCAGACAAACCAGGGGCACCCACTCGCAGACCATAGCATGGTCCCTGCTCACCATGTTAGTGGCCTGCAGAAAGGGAGCCAGCACTAAGCACACCAGCTGCATGTGCCTCCAGTCATCATCGGGGACGATGGACGGGATGTTGCTGGTCTTGTCCCTTCTCTGAGTGGCGGAAACAGTGGCCAGGGCAAGGTACTGGTTGACAGCGTGCTTCTGTTCAACCAGACGCTCCAACATCGCCAGGGTGGAGTTCCAGCGAGTCGGAACGTCAAGGATCAGCCGATGGAGTGGCAGCTCCAGCTCCTTTTGCACGTCTTCCAGGCTCGCACAGGCTGCAGCCGAGCGCCGGAAGTGACGCACAACGTTCCTTGCCGTTTCCAGCAGTTCGCCCATCCCCTGGTAGGTGCGCAAGAACTTCTGCACCACCAGGTTCAGCACGTGGGCAAGACTGGGGATGTGGGTCAGGTTTCCCCTGTCTATTGCGGCAACCAGATTGGCCCCATTGTCGGCCACCACCTCTCCGACTCTGAGGCCTCTGGGGGTCAGCCAAATCCTCTCCTGCTCCTGGAGTTTGGCCAACACATGGGTTGCCGTCAGCTTGGTCTTCCCAAGGCTGACCAACTGCAGCAGCGCTTGGCAGTGGCGGGCCTTCACGCTGCTGCTGAGGCGGGGGGTTTGGCCAGGTGTGCCGGAGGATGGCAGAGGATTGGAGGAACCTGCTGCAGTTCCCCTGACCCTGCGGGGTGGCACCACCCACTGTGTTGCTGCTGCTGCTGTGCCCGATGCTGCTCTGCCATCCTCACCCCCTTCCACCAAGCTGACCCAGTGGACAGTGAAGGACAGGTAGCGGCCTGTCCCAAAGCGGCTGCTCCAGGAGTCCATGGTGACGTGGACCCTTTCACCAACCGCGTGCTCCAGCCCTCGCTCCACATTGGCCATCACAAAGTGGTGCAGTGCAGGAATGGCCTTGCGGGCGAAGAAGTGTCTGCTGGGGAGCTGCCAGTCTGGGGCTGCACAAGCAAGCAGTGGCTGTGCAGTGATGGGTGTGGTGCCACTGCCAGCACCAGATGCCTTCAGCCTCTGGAACTCCTCATGCTGGTGGAAATGTTTCGCAGCAAGGTGGTTGATGAGCGAGCTGGTGCTGAACTTTAAGGGGTCTGCACCTCTGCTCAACTTCCGCTGACAGTGGTTGCAAGTGGCGTACTTGCTGTACACTGTGGGCATGGTGAAAAATCGCCAGATTGGTGACAAAAACAACCCCCTACGGCATGGAACCGCTGCTGCCTGTCTCCCTGTGGTGGTTGGGGGGGGGGCTTGGGTGCGGCTGGTGGTGGTACTGGCAGATGCTGCTGCTGCTGCTGCTGAGCCTGAGACACCAGCAGGCTGTGGGACCTGCCTACTGCTGCCAATGCTTGCAATGATGCGCCTCCTTGCAAGGCCCACAAGTGCATCCTCCTCCTCAGAGCTGCTGATGACGACATCCCCTGGAGCTGGTGGCACCCAGTCTCTGTCTGTCACCGTGTCATCATCATCCTCCCCCTCCTGAAACATGTCCTGCTGGGATGATGACCCCCCAAACTCCTCTCCTGATGCATGGATGGGCTGCTTGACTGTCGCCACAGTCTTGCTGTCCAATCCCTCATCCCCCAAAGTGCCCATCAGCATCTCCTCCTCCAAATCGCCAACAACAGCAGACAATACCCTGATGGTGCCTGGGGTAAAAAGACTGCTGAGTGACAGGTCGGCGACTGACGGTGAACTGGCCTCCTCCCCAGGCCCTGCTGGGCGGCTGCTGCGAACAGGGGTGGTGGTGGTGGTGGTGAGGGTGGAGGCCTCGGATGCAGAGCTGATGGCGGGCTGCTCATCCTCCGTCATCAGTTGCACCACAGTGTCTGCATCCTTTTCCTCAATGGGACATTTCCGACCCTGCTGGAGGAAAATCGGAGCAGGTGCTACACGCTGCTGCTGCTGTGTCTCTGCAGCGTGAGTTACAGATGCTCCTGCTGGGCGGCGCCCAAGGCGTCCACGGCCAGTGGCTATAGGAGGAATGTTAGCCACTGACGCTGCTGCTGCTGCGGAACTGTGCATGGTGGCGCGGCCGCGCCCGCGGCTTGCCACAATGCTGCTCCCTCTCCTCCTGATTCCCTTGCTGCCCTTCCCCTTGCCCAAACCGCGCTGGTTGCCACTTCCAGACATCTTCGATGTTTTGGGCGTAAACACAAAAGTTTTTTAAAAGGGCGGGTGAAAAGTGGGGTACTTTAATGGAGTGGGTTGGTGGGCGAGGTGACTGAGTGAGTGTCTAGTACAGTAAGTAAGTAGTAACAGTCAGGAAGTACAACTAGCAGTTACAATAATCAGTAGTAATCACAAGGAAATAGAGTGTGTGTACACTACAGACAGTGAGTGCACGCACGCGCAAACACGCGCAGGAGCTAGCCTATGAACAGTGACTGAGTGAGTGTCCCTAGTACAGTAAGTAAGTAGTAACAGTCAGGAAGTACAACTAGCAGTTACAATAATCAGTAGTAATCACAAGGAAATAGAGTGTGTGTACACTACAGACAGTGAGTGCACGCACGCGCAAACACGCGCAGGAGCTAGCCTATGAACAGTGACTGAGTGAGTGTCCCTACTACAGTAAGTAAGTAGTAACAGTCAGGAAGTACAACTAGCAGTTACAATAATCAGTAGTAATCACAAGGAAATAGAGTGTGTGTACACTACAGACAGTGAGTGCACGCACGCGCAAACACGCGCAGGAGCTAGCCTATGAACAGTGACTGAGTGAGTGTCTAGTACAGTAAGTAAGTAGTAACAGTCAGGAAGTACAACTAGCAGTTACAATAATCAGTAGTAATCACAAGAAAATAGAGTGTGTGTACACTACAGACAGTGAGTGCACGCACGCGCAAACACGCGCAGGAGCTAGCCTATGAACAGTGACTGAGTGAGTGTCCCTACTACAGTAAGTAAGTAGTAACAGTCAGGAAGTACAACTAGAAGTTACAATAATAAGTAGTAATCACAAGGAAATAGAGTGTGTGTACACTACAGACAGTGAGTGCACGCACGCGCAAACACGCGCAGGAGCTAGCCTATGAACAGTGACTGAGTGAGTGTCTAGTACAGTAAGTAAGTAGTAACAGTCAGGAAGTACAACTAGCAGTTACAATAATCAGTGGTAATCACAAGGAAATAGAGTGTGTGTACACTACAGACAGTGAGTGCACGCACGCGCAAACACGCGCAGGAGCTAGCCTATGAACAGTGACTGAGTGAGTGTCCCTACTACAGTAAGTAAGTAGTAACAGTCAGGAAGTACAACTAGCAGTTACAATAATCAGTAGTAATCACAAGGAAATAGAGTGTGTGTACACTACAGACAGTGAGTGCACGCACGCGCAAACACGCGCAGGAGCTAGCCTATGAATAGTGACTGAGTGAGTGTCCCTACTACAGTAAGTAAGTAGTAACAGTCAGGAAGTACAACTAGCAGTTACAATAATCAGTAGTAATCACAAGGAAATAGAGTGTGTGTACACTACAGACAGTGAGTGCACGCACGCGCAAACACGCGCAGGAGCTAGCCTATGAACAGTGACTGAGTGAGTGTCTGAGTGTCTAGTACAGTAAGTAAGTAGTAACAGTCAGGAAGTACAACTAGAAGTTACAATAATCAGTAGTAATAATCACAAGGAAATAGAGTGTGTGTACACAGACAGTGAGTGCACGCACACGCAGGAGCTAGCCTATGAACAGTGACTGAGTGTCCCTACTAGTACAGTAAGTAGTAACAGTAAGTACAACTAGAAATTACAATAATCAATCAGTAATCAGAAGGAAATAGAGTGTGTGTACACAGACAGTGAGTGCACGCACACGCAGGAGCTAGCCTATGAACAGTGACAGTGAGTGTCCTAGTACACTTACAGTATATAACTACAATACAAAATACAATCAATCAGTAGTAAAGGACAGCAGAAATACTGGTATAGATGAGAAATAAACAGAGGACAGGAGAGAACAGCTGTCCACACAGGCAGGCCCTGAGGCCTAAAGCTGTAAGCCTGCAGCAGCTGTCTCTCTCTATGTAACACAAAAGCTACTAACTAAAATACAATGTCTATCTAACTAACAACAATATAGGTGTATATAGGAGGTATATGTGAGCAAAAACGCTAGGTGATTGACCACAATAAAGCTCTTGCTAAGCCAACGCACAAAGGAGCAGATCTCTCTCTGTGCAAAGTCAGGCAAGGACGGAGAAACGGAACATGGCGGCCGCTATTTATAGGGTAGGGGCTGGCCAGGGTCCCCCTCTGTGATTGGCTGCCGTCAGAGGGCCTGGGAGCCCTCTGATTGGCTCTAAGGACATCAATCTGGGCTATGACGCTATTCGAGCTCGGTATTCGAGCTCGAATAGCGCTGTTAGCTCGAATAGTGCGAATAGTGAATGGGCTATTCGAGTTCACTCGAATAGCCCATTCGAATAGCTCCAGCTATTCGGAGCTTGAATACCGAGCTCGAATAGCTGAAAAAGAGCTCGAATATTCGAGCTACTCGAATATTCGAGCTCTGCTGAGCACCACTGCTGCCCAGTTCTAAGAGTCACACATGCATAGGACTGTTTTGCAAAATTTTAAACTTATTAACAGGATTTATATTCCCTCTTCATGTGGGAGATTTATACTTTACACATGGGAACCTGTCATTGTTATTATTTAGTATTTATATAGTGCTGACATCTTACGCAGCGCTGTACAGAGTATATTGTCACTTAACTGTCCCTCCGTGGGGCTCACAATCTAATCCCTATCAGAGTCATATGTCTATATCGTGTAGTGTATGTATAGCAGTCTTGGGCCAATTTAGGGGGAAGCCAATTAACTTATTTGTATGTTTTTTGGGATGTGGGAAGAAACCGGAGTACCCGGAAGAAACCCATACAGACACAGGGAGAACATACAAACTCCTTGCAGATGTTGACCTGGGACCAGGGAACCGGCACTGCAAGGTGAGAGCGCTAACCATTGTGCCACTGTGGTGCCCGTGCTGTCATAGGAAAAACATTGAGTGTGCCTATAATGGATAAATTTCTTTTTTGCTTGTGATCCAGTGATCAGGATATGTAACTTTTTATTAACCACTTCAGGACCGGCCACCTAACCCCCCTTAAGAACCAGGGCAATTTGCATGGAGGGGGGGCGTGTTTCGGGGGGTCGGGCGGCCGGATCCCATCTGTGGCTGGCTGGGCATGGTGTCCCCCATGGAGGCAGGTGTCCCCCTTGTAGCTGGCAGCCATCACTCACCTTCCAGGCTCCAGCAATGAGCCGCAGTAGCCACCTCTTCTCCAGCCGGCATCTCCGCTCCAAATGACGCTCAGGTCGGGTCGTGGCTTGATGACGTCATCAAGCCGGGACCCGGATCTGATGTCAGATGGAGCAGAGATGCTGGCCAGAGAAGAGGGGGGCGCTGATCGTCGCTGGAACGGCACGGAGGTGAGTGGATCCTCTTCTTTTTCCCCCTACCGCCGCAGCTGTCAAAGTGATCACTACGATCCGACGGAGATCGTAGTGATCACGTGATCAGCAGCCATACGCGATGGCTGCTGATCACTCGGGGGAGATGCCAGCTGTCATATGACAGCTTAATCTCCCCTCTCCAGTGCGCACGATCGTGTCAGGACAGTTTGTTAGCGCGGACGTTGAGTCAACGTCCGGTCAGAACGGTAGCACCACCTGCTGGTCATTGTTTCAACGTCCGTGGTCCCCAAAAGGTTAATTGTTCTCGTGTTTATGATTTTGAAAATTAACTGTAAATAACAACATTAGGCAAAATGAGATTTTGAAAATAACAAGTGCAAAAGCAAAGTCAATACATATGATCAAATGTCCATACAAAATTTTACATTTATTTCTTATTATCTGTACGAAGATTATGTAACATTGTAAAAGAGAGGTATAACAATCTAAAATTTCAGAGGGCAGTTATCAAATAAGGACAAGGGACCGACTGACAAGGGATCAAATTGAAGGAGAGGGCTGAAACCAAGTGGCAAGCCTGCAAATCAATAAGTGGCACAGTGACATAATACAATAAAAACAAAAAAAACAAAAAAAAAACGAATAAGAAAACAAGTAAAACATGGAAGAGGGGGTTAGCTTTTAGGATCAGATAGCTTATTGGTTTGGTGAAAGGCTACATAACTGGGTTCATCTATCTATCTATCTATCTATCTATCTATCTATCTCTCTATCTATCTATCTATCTATCTATCTATCTATCTATCTATCTATCTATCTATCTATCTATCTGTCTGTCTGTCTGTCTGTCTGTCTGTCTGTCTGTCTGTCTGTCTGTCTGTCTGTCTGTCTGTCTGTCTGTCTGTCTATCTATCTATCTTGTAAATTAGATATGTAAGAATTGGTGTTTATGTATGATATGTAAGGGGGTGGTTACTGGTAGAAGCTATGCTATCTTAGTGGTAAGGCTGTAGCGTTTTGGAAAATGAGCTTAGCCTTTTAGTACATTTAGGGGACCTGACTAAGTAGGTTTGTTTTATGTGTACTAGGTTGTGGATTTAAACATTCTATTAATTCTTGTATTGTGAATGTGAGAGGTATGCAGTTAGAAAAAGCCTTCCAAATAAAAAAAAAATGAAGCTTTTTAAACATAATTCTATTTCCAGTTTCTTTAAGAGCAGGATGATGTTTACTAACAGCACAATTTGAGTGGGGGGGGGGCTACTAGAACTAGAATTTTTCGTGACCATTAGTGTCAGATGTTTTAGTTTACCAGAGTATAAAGGGAAGCAGGGGTTAATAGGTATGGTAGGGAGAGTAGCAGGTTTGTGTAATAGAGGAGTATTAATATTGCATTTTTGTGCGTTAAATATTAAGAAGTTATTGAACTTAGTCACATTTGAACAGACGTGATTGACCTTATGACAGTAACACAACACAGCTGGTTTATTGTAGTTACAGGCAAAGGGTGTGGTTAAGAACTGTTGCTCTTTTAAAGATCCGAAATCAATTAAAAGCTTAAAGGAGAAGGACTCATCAAAGGAAGTGAATGGTTATTTAGCCCACTGGGTGGGATGAAGTCTGTGACGCAAAATGTAAGATATATTATTGTCCCAGGGCCACATACAGTACATATTATGAATCTGACAACTCTGAACATCTTACAGACAGGTTTTAGACTAGTACATCTCTCATTAGGGAAATTTCACAGTTTCTGTTATTGTTCTTAAAAGCACTCTCTGGCAAGGACATATGCAAAGATGCCAACTAGCCTACTCATGGCACACTATTCTGATAGTACGCTAGGCATATATATAAAAGTGGTGGCGTGTGTAAAGTGGGGTGAATAAATTCGGGCATCATAATTGCCATTACTTTAAATATCTTTAATGATTGTATAATATCAGTTTAGCGTCAGTAATTTGCATGGTGCAATTGCTGTCACTTGGGTGTCTCTAATACTTGCTAAGGTTAAATAAACTCTAACCTCCTAACACTAACAAATCAAGCCTCTCTCTACCCTATTCCCTATTACTTCTTTAACTCTGCCTAACCCTAACTTCTAACCAAATCCCTCTACACTAACTGGACTATTGCTAAGCCAAACACTAACCTCTAAGCCTATTCCCTAACACTAAGCCTCATATAACTACGCCAATCCCTAACTACTATAGCTGAGCACCATAGTCGATAACATTACTTGGCTACCCTGGTACCAATTGTGCACCCCCACTACATGCTGCTCAGTCAGTTGGAGTTTGGTTATAAAATAACAGAACCCCTCTGCTCAATCAATCACTTGATATGTGATAGCTGGAAATCTACATTTCTGTCCGCGGCTGGGCCCAATTTCATAAACAGGCGGTGTGCGCAAATTAACTGCTTCACTGCACTTCTATTGAGGGAGTGCATTTGAAAATAAAGGAAATCCTGAGAAAACCCATGAGGACACAAAACCAAAACCTGTTGGTGAGAGTTTCAGATCTGTCAGATAATAAATAATGCCTTCTGTAATGGTGGCCACCAATGTACTTGGTGACCACCAATCTTACCAAATCTATGTAGCAGAAGAGTAAACTGAGTGACTATACTGAATGGATACTTTAGGCAGTCCTTTATATCACATAGAAATGGTATAGATTGGGAAAAAAAGGATTTGATTATTTGTGGGCTCCTTAAACGAACATTCCGGTGAAAAAAAGTAAGTTTTGGACTAGTCCATCTCCTCATGGGGGATACTCAGGATTTTCTTTGTTTTTAAAAATTTTTAAAAGCATTTCCTGAATTGCAGTTACACTGACAAAATAGTAAGATACCAGCCAGCCTCCCTACTCACTTGCACACTATTTTGTCAGTTAGACCTAGCAACTGCTGTTCAGGAAATGCTTTTGAAAACAAAGAAGACCCTGAGAATCCCCCATGAGAAGAATTACTAGTTCAAAACCTGTCAATTCTGTCAGATTTTAACTTCTTACTTTTTTCGTTGGAGTGGTCCTTTGAGACTAATCAGCATGGAAACTGCAAACGCTCTTTGCGTATACATTTTCCAGACACTAGTATGCACATTTGTCTGCATTCTTTCCCAGTAACTAATTAAAGTCAATGAGAAATTGCATGCACAGTGTGAATTTATGCTGGAAGATGTAATGATTTTTTCTTACGCAGACAAAGATGTGAAAGCAATTTTACAATGTTTAAATATAAATGGGAATCTCCATTGACTTACACTTTGCATGCAGTGATCTCATTGACACAAAATTGCATTTTACATTACATGAGTGAACCCTGCCTAAGTGACAGCTACATAGGAAAAAGTCATTCACAGTGCATTTTTACTCTTTGACAAATGCACCTCCTATATGTACAGTATATTTACTAATGTATTTCAAATGTTATAGTGGTCCTTTAATCTCCGTATGGATCAAACAAGCCTACAAATAAAAAAATGTTTTTACATAAAGCTATTCATATCATTGGTGGTGTACATCTGCCACGTACATCAGTGTAGTTTTTTTTCCTTTAAATACATGGATTTGTAGTATGTTCACCAATTTTTAATATGTTGGAACTTTCCAAATAAACCATGACAGTAATAAGAACTTTAGTTACAATCTCTGTATTTTGTTTCTTTACAACTAAGGGCTCAGATGATTCTCTGGCATTGAAAGACATCCATGGGCATGATTATAATTACTAGGTAATTCCCAGCAGTGTTGATCCAGGCATTTTAGCTGACTGCCATCTAGAGTTGGGAAAGATTTTTTTTACCTTTTAGGGTTTATTAGTCAAAGCCTTGTAACGTTTTTTTTGCCTGCCTCTGGATGTATGTGAGGGTGCAGACTAATGTTCTACCTTATTTTCTGGTTGAATGTACTGAAGCATTTCATCGCAGCGTGCGGCTCTAAGCACCGAGCCCCGAAGCTGGATGCCCCATAGCAGCAATGCTATACTGCGAGCCCCAAATAATGGTAAATCGGGCTCTAACGGTTGCCAGACTCCGAATTACATCTCCCTCTGAGTTGCAACAACTGGGAGGGGGAATAGTATTTAATGCCGCCGGGGAGTTTAGCAGCAGCAGCAGAGAGAACCGTCATTCGGCCGAGATGGCCTGCACTTGAATGTACAATGTAGGTAGATTTTTTTTCAACTCAAATAACTACGTAACTATGTCAGACTTTTTTTCTATCTTAGCAGGAACCATAAATGTGCCCTTTATATCTGTGTTGTTTATAAATTGCAGTATAGTTTTATGGCACATCTATTTAATGTTTGATACACTGTCCGAGCTTCTGGGAATATAAGAATAATGACATATAATTTTTTTAATTGCAGGTGGCTTACAAACCTCAATCCTGCTCAACTCTGAGAATATTTTACAACAAAATGGAACTCCAGCAGCACATGATGAGTCACAGAGGAGATAAGCCACATCAGTGCTCAGAGTGTGGGAAAAGCTTCAGTTTTCCATCACAGCTTCTTGAGCACCAGAGGAGTCACACCGGGGAGAGACCATTTTTCTGCTCAGAGTGTGGGAAAGGTTTCACTAAAAAGTCAAACCTTAAAATACACCAGAGAATCCACACTGGAGAGAAGCCATTTTCTTCCTCTGAATGTGAGAAACGTTTTATTGACAAGACACGCCTCAGGACTCATGAGAGGATTCATACAGGAGAGAAGCCCTTTTCCTGCTCAGAATGTGATACATCTTTCACTGAAAAGTCAGCCCTTAAAATACACCAGGTGATCCACACTGGAGGGAAGCTATTCCCTTGCTTGGAATGTGGGAAATATTACAGCTCAAAAGTAATCCTTAAAACCCATCAGAGGATTCACACTGGAGAGAAACAACAGTTTTCTTGCTCAGAATGTGAAAAATCTTTCACTAGGAAGTCAACCCTCATAGCACACCAAATGATACACACAGGAGAGAAGCAGTTTTCCTGCTCAGAGTGTGGAAAATGTTTTACTTTTAAATCAAACCTTGTGGCTCATCAGGTGATCCATACAGGAGAGAAACCATTTTCCTGCTCTGAATGCCGGAAATGTTTTACCAGAGAATCAACCCTCATAGCTCACCAGAGGATTCACACTGGAGGGAATCCATTTCCTTGCTCTGAATGTGAGAAGTCCTTCAGCTCTCAACAAATGTTCAATAATCATATCATGATTCACACTGGAGAGAAGCCATATAAATGTACAGAGTGTGACAAATGCTTCCCACAGAGGGGACATCTTATTCAGCATCAGAGAACTCACACAGGAGAAAAGCCATTTTGCTGCTCTCAATGTGGCAAGAGCTTCACACAACAATCAAATCTGAGAAGACATCAGAAGATACATGAGCGAGTGGATGTGAGCCTGTAAACTGTTTTTAATAAGCATTTTGCTGTAGCATCACAGGATTAGTATGTTCGATAAGCATTACAGATTCATTATTATTAACATACAGCAGATTCCCCATTACCCGGAATGAGGGGAGGTCTGTGCTTGTTGGGCCAGTTGCTCAAGCAACTGACAGGCACATAAATCTGGTATCAGGCGATCCCCACTGGTGTCAGATACCGGGGAATAAGCTGTATATATTTTGGAAGCTTACCATATGTACTTGAATACAACTTGACCTTGTGTATAAGTCGACTCCAATATTCAACCTTCTTAAGCTGGAATTTTTTTTATTGACTCAAGTAGAAGTCTACCCAGGAAAGTTAATGGCTGCACTTGGGGATCAGGATTGGGGAGTCTGGGGATGAGGAGGGATTAATGACAACACTGCGTACAGTATTGCAGCCATTAACCCCTCCTGTCCCTTAAGTGCAGCCAATACCTTCTCCAGGCCCCCAAGTGCAGAAATTATTCACTCCCTTATGCAGCCCAGTATTTCCCCCCACCCCTTTCCTTGTTAATTGTTGTGGCAGGGACTTTCAGACCTGTTTTGTCTTGGCATTTCCTTTATCAAGAAAGTGTCATTTAGCACTGGGTAAATTGCAAATAGGAATGTAACTAACAGTACACACATTACTCAGTGTTGCCAGTGACTTATGTATAAGTCGACCCCTATACTTTTTTGAAGTGAATCAGGCCTACATTTCTAGACTTATACTCGAGTATATACAGCATATAGCTTCAGAAACCATGGACATACAGAGAGTATATTGTTTTTTGGTGATTTATCAAGAAAACTGAAGATGAAGTGAACTGTGATCTGCTGGTACACTAACGTCTGACACATTTTTAAATATACTTGTACATTTGGACTGTAATAATAGAAGGATATCCATTTAATCAATGCTTTATGTTTGTGATTTACAAAAATGTATAAATCAGAATCCAGGTGCATGCATATTTAAAAAATGTACATTTACAAGTGTAAAATACCTTATCATTTACTTTTTTCTTATGTCACGGTCACTTACATGAAATTCTAAAAGATTAACAGATTTGGCAGGATTTGGACTAATCCATTTCCTCATAGGGGAATCCCCTATGATGAGATGGACTAGCTAAAATGAACACAGGAAAAAAATATATATTTCTTTTCAATCTGGGAGAATTGAACTTCTTATAAGTATGTGTACACAATGATTTTCAATGTTTTAATTTTTCATGAGATTGTTCTTTTTTGAACTGTAACTATCTCTTCCAATCTGTTGTCTGCATTCACTGAATGTGCCTTTGACACGGGAGACCAGGGTTCAAATCCTGGCAATGGTTTGTACCTATTCATAAAGAAGTCCTTGAGCAAGACTTCCTAACACTGCAGGGTCGCCCCTTGTGCCAGTGGCATAAAAATAGGGGCTACAACCTCTGCACGTGTGGCGGGGTGGGACACCTCTGGGGCCTGCGCAGGGCCGTTTTGGGGGGCAGGAAGGGTCACAGAATGAGGAGAGAGCATTGGCCCCCACATCAGCAGGGATAGGGGACACTTTCCCCTCCCTCACCTCTGGCTCCCCCCTCAGCACTCCCCCTCCAGTATAAATCAGTGGTAGGAGCAGCAGCGGGCAGGAACACAAGCATAAAATGCTTCCACAGCGGAGGTCCGATGTCTAAGTGCCACACACTACTTCCTGTTTATTAGTAAGTAGTGTCAGACATCGGACCTCCACGGTGGAAGCATGGTATGCTTGTGTTCCTGCCCGCCGCTGCTCCTACCACCGAATTATACTGGAGGGGGAGCGCTGAGGCGAGAGCCCAAGGTGAGGGAGGGGGGAGTGGCCCCCTCCCCACCGATGTAGAGGCCAATGCTCACCCCTCATGCGGCCACCCCTCCTGCCCCCCAAAATGGCCCCAAGCGAACCCCAAAGGGGGAGGGGCATTCAATTCTTCACAGGGAGGACCAGTGATTTCTAGTTACGCCCCTGCCTTGTGCCTTAGTGGCTTCAGCTATTGAGCACTTTGAATCCAACAGGAGAAAAGTGCTATACAAATGTTAGGATTATTATTAGGATTATGTGTGTGATTAAATGGTTTTAAAAAATGATGTCATTTTATAGTTGAAATATTATTTTGGTCCCTTACTGACTAAGGGTGGTGGGATAGTTAAACATTTGCATAAGTTTTAATCTGATTACTTGTGTTTTAAATGTATTTTAATAAAACCTGTAATTTCTTTAGTATTTTTCTGTGCTGGATGTTGTATAAAATGTGCCTTTTAGACTGATTGCAAAAGCATCCTCTATTAAATAATACACCAAAGCAGGACTCACCAAACTGGGTTCTCCCATTAATTCAATCAACAGAACATCCAAAAATGTTTTAGGGCTCTGAGGAAGGGAGAGTGGCCCTAAACATTGTACTGATCTTCCTATATGCTCCATTGATTGAGTAATTGTGATAGCCCCAGTTTCCTGCAATTGTGATAGCCCCAGTTTCACTGTACATATATATGTATGGATATATTGATGACAGGGTTGGGGCAATGCTTGGGATTTAAAGAACAACACTGGGGCCAATATTTGGGGACTTGGCATGGCAATATGTGTATAGAATATTAATGATACTTGTAAGTCGATATACAGGACTAGTTAGGGTTCAGGTTATGCCTGAGATTGACTTTATTTTGAGTACATACAGTAATTAAAACAAAAGTTTTAGGCTAGTTTCACACATGGGCCCATAAAATGTTAGGCTAGTTTCACACATGGGCCCATAAAGGTTTAGGTTAGTTTCACACATGGGCCCATAAAGGTTTAGGCTAGTTTCACACATGGGCCCATAAAGTTTTAGGTTAGTTTCACACATGGGCCCCCACTTTTTCTCCTGAGTTTTCTCCTAGGCAATATGTTCTCACCTTGTCTACATTATACCTTTTTAAATTCCAGCAAGTAAGAAAATACTCAAAATAATTTTATTATACTTTCTTGCCCTCTTTTTGGTACGTTTTCAATTGCAAAGTGGTGAAAAGTTATTTTATAGAGAAGATTAAATATTATCTCCTAGATGGAAACGCAGGAGAAAAACGGGTCCAGGTGTAATGCGATTTTAGTACAGTATGATGCCCCTACTGCACCACATCACACTGCACAATTGCATACATTTTGACACATTGCGTTAACCAGGAAATGGGGGGCAAACAGTCTGAAAGTGGTGCAATTTTTTTCACAAGCTTTTAGACAGGCATAAGTTTGTAGCGCTCGCTATGCTACTCTGATAAGCCACGCTGACTGTGATAAGGCACATTAACTCTGACAAGGCTCGCTATGCTACTCTGATAAGCCACGCTGACTGTGATAAAGCACTTTAACTCTGACAAGGCTCGCTCACTCTGATAAGGCACGTTAACTCTGATAAGGCACGCTAAGTGTGCAGTAGGGGGAGCTGTAGTGATAGCGAATCAACACCATTGTATAATGCAACAGAGCTACCGATATACATTTGCATAAAAACGATCTACTCACTGTGAGCTAGCATACTTTTCGGAGGCTTAACCATTATTACTTATTTTTCACCTCCTGTACGCCGTTCCCTGATTTGCTCAAAAAACCCTGACAAATTCAAGGAATATATGCAGATGTCTATATCTAGGTTGGTGAATAAAAAAGGACCATGGGCTCAATTCATTAATCTGTGGTGCTAAATCAGTGCAGCTTAATGTGATAGAGCACTTGTTAAACAGAAGAGCGGCCGATATGCATGCTTTACATAGCAGCGATCGGTGCTTTGAAGGAGCATGCCTTCCTTAGTTTCATAGCAACGCATGTAACTTAAAAGGCGGGTGGTCCTGTGAAGTGTCACAACCGCGATACTTCACTAGGGGCCACCGCCGCACCGCACATATGTACAACGCTCCCGCCGCCATTTCCATCGGGATTCTGTGTTCAGCCATTGGGGAAGAGGACCGAGTGGTCCTCTACCCAATCGCAATGTCTGGAATGAATGGACGTGACCGCGATTAGCGGCCATGTCCATTCATAAAAACAGGAAACAGTGTTGTTAAATGTAGAAAAAAGAAAAAGTGAACACTTCCTATAATGGGAAAGTGTTTACTAGCGCCATCTTGTGGCCCAAAAGTAAAATTACACATACAGGCACATACATACTTACACAAAATACAAAAAAACAAACACTTGCATTGCTATGTAAACAATGCCCATAACTAAGGAAGGCATGCTTCTTACATAACAGTGAGCACTGGTATCTAAGGCGTGCATAGCGGCCGCTCTTCTGTCTAACAAGCACTCTATCACATTAAGCTGCGTTGCTTTAGCAGTTCAGCTCTATGAATCAAGCCCACTGATAAAAAGAATTTCAGATTTAGCAAAAGTGTGACTCCAGAGGGTTAGGAATATTAACACCATAATGTTTTAGGCTCCAGTGAGGTAAATCCAGGCCTGGTAATAGCCGTTATCACGCTTTCGTGAATCAAGCCCATTGTGTGATGTCACAGGTGGATAAAATGTGCCCAGGTTATAATTATACACTCATCACATTTGTCTGCCAAATAAAACTCACTACTAGTGGTGATCATGTCTGGGAGAGGACATGCAGAAGTATGTAATCATGATGTACAGGTCATAGGCAATCCTATAGTTGCCGGTTCTGGATAATGTTCCCAAGCAGGATGTGATGACATCAGTCAGAATCTATCATCTCATAAAGCAAATCACATGCTTCTACAGGACTTATCCTGGCCAATACCATCACTAAGCATCTTCCGTCCACTCATTGCTACATTCTTCCACTAGCATGTACTATGACAGCTTCCCCAACATAGTCTTCTTACAATAAAGAACAAGTATGTTTGCGGTCCTGGTACATGCAAGCTGTGGTGAGAGGTGACAAGAGGAGTACGGTGCACTAGAGAAATAGATTCCTCCGATATTGTAATGAATGTAGCCATAGCCAACATTCATTACAATATTATTTTGCAAAGTAGACATTGTTACTGTACTACTGGGATGAGTGAGCTAATTATAATGTTATATCTTTGTCTTTTAGATATTTGGCTACAGGACAATTATTCTCATCCTTACATTTCAATTTTCCACACATGCATGAAAAAAAGGCACTAGGAAAAAAGGGGTGGCTGGATAATGAAATGGCGCCGGTGGATAACAAAATCTTAATAACGATGAACATCGTTGACAAACTTGATTATTGATAAATACTGTTTTAAAAACAGACGGGAGATAATAACAAAAAGATATTAACGTTAAAATTTGTTACATAATTTAACAATACAGCTTAACCCAACCCTACTCTCACACAGAACCATCTCCTGGTGGTGCCTAAAACTAACCACTCCCTGGTGGTGCTTAACCCTAACAACCCCCCATGGTGCCTAACCCTAACCACCCCCCATTGGTGCCTAACCCTAACCCCCCTGGTGGTGCCTAACACTAACCACCTCCCGGGAGGTGCCTAACCCTAACCACCACCACCCCCCAGTGTTGCCTAACCCTAACCATCCCCCCCGGTGTTGCCTAACCCTAAACATTCCCCCTGCAGAAACACCCTTTGCTTTTACACATAGAAATGATAATACATTTGATAACGTAAAATCTGTACATACAAAAAGATAATATGACAAAAACTATAACGCTGCCATCTTCTAAAATCATAACATACTTCAAAAACTTTAATGTTCTAATGTTGTTAATGATATTTATTGGGTGCCCTTTTCTGCTTTTACCATATTAACGATAATTGCATTAGAGTCCTTTTCGTCCACTAGCTGCAGGTGCCCTTTTTTCCTGCTACCTTTTCCCCTGGAAAAGTCAACTCTTTGCTTGATAGTCTGTGACACCTGTAAGGCTATTTGGAATTTACTCTGCCCTCTCTATCTCCCACTTCCAAACACAGAAACATGAGAGGCCATTGCTCAAGATTAAAATTAAGTTTCCAAACTGCCTGGGGGCTATTCATGGTGAACATATTTGTATTGTATTATCATGTGCCCTGGCAGTGGAAATAGACATTTCATTTACCAGAAATTTTGATTTTTATTTCTGCTGTCAGTTGCGGATGTCGACTATAAGTTTATTTATGTAGATATGTAATACTATGAGGGCAGCAGTGACTCCTACCTTTTTGGCCATTCCCTATTCTTTCAAGACACGGAAAACCAACAGCTCAAAATTTCACCTACAAAACCCTGGCATGGCACTCCTGGTCCAGATCATTATTTTACGTTTGTGGCAGATGAATACATCATGAGGCACTACTGCTCCTGTAACCTCACAGTGATGAAAACAGAGGGTTTTTTTAGAGACTTTTTATTGAGTTTTTTCAAAAAGACGAAACATTAATTAATCAAAACAATCCACTAGCAATCCAGTGACAACTTACATCAGACATCAGATGTGACAGAAGTTACAAATAGTTTCCATTAAGGAAGGTTCAAACACATAACATACAAGTAAACACTGTAATTCAAGTTTGGAAGTCATGGATTATGGCATTAATATCGAGGTGTGGGATAACTGTATAAGATGATTCCAAGCACATATTTCATATATTATCCAATTTAGTCAATTGAGCTCTAGACTAGTGTTGGGCGAACATCTAGATGTTCGGGTTCGGGCCGAACAGGCCGAACATGGCCGCGATGTTCGGGTGTTCGACCCGAACTCCGAACATAATGGAAGTCAATGGGGACCCGAACTTTTGTGGTTTGTAAAGCCTCCTTACATGCTACATACCCCAAATTTACAGGGTATGTGCACCTTGGGAGTGGGTACAAGAGGAAAAAAAATTTAGCAAAAAGAGCTTATAGTTTTTGAGAAAATCGATTTTAAAGTTTCAAAGGGAAAACTGTCTTTTAAATGCGGGAAATGTCTGTTTTCTTTGCACAGGTAACATGCTTTTTGTCGGCATGCAGTCATAAATGTAATACATATAAGAGGTTCCAGGAAAAGGGACCGGTAATGCTAACCCAGCAGCAGCACACGTGATGGAACAGGAGGAGGGTGGCGCAGGAGGAGAAGGCCACGCTTTGAGACACAACAACCCAGGCCTTGCATGAGGACAAGAAGCGTGCGGATAGCATGCTTTGTACCACCATGCAGTCATAAATGTAATAAAGATAAGTGGTTCAATAAACAGGGACCACGCGGCAACGCTAACCCAGCAGCAGCACACGTGATGGAACAGGAGGAGGCGCAGGAGGAGAAGGCCACGCTTTGTGAGACACAACAACCCAGGCCTTGCATGAGGACAAAAAGCGTGCGGATAGCATGCTTTGTACCGCCATGTAGTCATAAATGTAATAAAGATAAGAGGTTCAATAAACAGGGACCACGCGGCAACGCTAACCCAGCAGCAGCAGCAGCAGCAGCACACGTGATGGAACAGGAGGAGGCGCAGGAGGAGAAGGCCACGCTTTGTGAGACACAACAACCCAGGCCTTGCATGAGGACAAAAAGCGTGCGGATAGCATGCTTTGTACCGCCATGTAGTCATAAATGTAATAAAGATAAGAGGTTCAATAAACAGGGACCACGCGGCAACGCTAACCCAGCAGCAGCAGCAGCAGCAGCACACGTGATGGAACAGGAGGAGGCGCAGGAGGAGAAGGCCACGCTTTGTGAGACACAACAACCCAGGCCTTGCATGAGGACAAAAAGCGTGCGGATAGCATGCTTTGTACCGCCATGTAGTCATAAATGTAATAAAGATAAGAGGTTCCATAAACAGGGACCGGCAACGGTAACCCAGCAGCAGCAGCAGCAGCAGCAGCACACGTGATGGAACAGGAGGAGGCGCAGGAGGAGAAGGCCACGCTTTGTGAGACACAACAACCCAGGCCTTGCATGAGGACAAAAAGCGTGCGGATAGCATGCTTTGTACCGCCATGTAGTCATAAATGTAATAAAGATAAGAGGTTCCATAAACAGGGACCGGCAACGGTAACCCAGCAGCAGCAGCAGCAGCAGCAGCACACGTGATGGAACAGGAGGAGGCGCAGGAGGAGAAGGCCACGCTTTGTGAGACACAACAACCCAGGCCTTGCATGAGGACAAAAAGCGTGCGGATAGCATGCTTTGTACCGCCATGTAGTCATAAATGTAATAAAGATAAGAGGTTCCATAAACAGGGACCGGCAACGGTAACCCAGCAGCAGCAGCAGCAGCAGCAGCACACGTGATGGAACAGGAGGAGGCGCAGGAGGAGAAGGCCACGCTTTGTGAGACACAACAACCCAGGCCTTGCATGAGGACAAAAAGCGTGCGGATAGCATGCTTTGTACCGCCATGTAGTCATAAATGTAATAAAGATAAGAGGTTCCATAAACAGGGACCGGCAACGGTAACCCAGCAGCAGCAGCAGCAGCACACGTGATGGAACAGGAGGAGGCGCAGGAGGAGAAGGCCACGCTTTGTGAGACACAACAACCCAGGCCTTGCATGAGGACAAAAAGCGTGCGGATATAGCAGCAATGCTTTTTGCCGCCATGCAGTCATAAATGTAATACAGATGAGAGGTTCAATAAACAGGGACCGGAAACGCTAAACCATCCCAGATGTTCATCGGTCATGTTACTTGGTTGGGGTCCAGGAGTGTTGCGTAGTCGTTTCCAATCCAGGATTGATTCATTTTAATTTGAGTCAGACGGTCTGCATTTTCTGTGGAGAGGCGGATACGCCGATCTGTGATGATGCCTCCGGCAGCACTGAAACAGCGTTCCGACATAACGCTGGCTGCCGGGCAAGCCAGCACCTCTATTGCGTACATTGCCAGTTCGTGCCAGGTGTCTAGCTTCATGCCCGGTTTCAGGTCCAGCGGTGCCAGCCACAAATCCGTCTGTTCCTTTATTCCCCTCCAAATTTCCTCCCCTGTGTGCTGCTTATCCCCAAGGCAGATCAGCTTCAGCAACGCTTGCTGACGCATGCCAACAGCTGTGCTGCACTGCTTCCACGATCCTACTGCTGCTGGTGCTGGGTTAGCATTTCCGGATGAGGTACAGCTTTGAGATGCGTTGGAGGAGAAGGAGTCAGAGAGGTAGGTGCTGCTGTTGTTATCCAGCTGTTTGCGGCGTGGGCAACACCCGCGCCGTAGCAGGTGAGGAATCGCTGCCAGGCTCCACAAGGTTCACCCAGTGCGCGGTAAGGGAGATGTATCGACCCTGGCCGAACGCACTCGTCCAGGTGTCAGTGGTGAGGTGAACCTTGCAGGCAACGGCATTCTTCAAGCTTCGGGTTATTTAGCTGACCACGTGCTCATGCAACTCAGGCACTGCAGAGCGCGCAAAGTGGTAGCGGCTGGGAACCACGTAACGTGGGATGGCCACTGACATCATGCCCTTGAAGCTGTTTGTCTCCACCACTCGATATGGCAGCATTTCGCAGGCCAGAAGCTTGGCTATGCTGGCTGGCTGTTACTGCCACGGCCCGGGGGTCATTTGCTGGCAATTTCCTCTTGTGCTCAAACATCTCAGAGACAGACAACTCAACCGTAGCGCTGCACACCGAAGGGCTGTTGGTTGTTGTGTTTGATGAACACTGGGAGACCTCAAGAGCACTAGTCCGGAAAGTGACAGTGTCAGCATCGTCTGATGTTTGTGAATGTTGTGAACCACGCAATGGCTGGGCTACTGCTGCTGCTGAGGCGGGTCTGGTGGTGAGTCTGGTGAACCCAAGGGAGGCAGTGTTGCTGGTGGTACCCTGTCCTGCCGCGTTTGCCCACAGAGTGGGATGTTTGGATAGAATGTGGCGGCTCATGCTGGTGGTGGAGAGGTTGTTAATACTTTTCCCCCTGCTCAGGCGGGTCTTGCACACCTTGCAAATCGCCATGGTAACATCCTCAGTGCAGTCTTCAAAGAAAGCCCAGACTTTAACTGGCTGAGGACTCGGACCTCGTGCGTGATGTGCTGGTGCTGCTTAACCCACTGCTGGACGCTTGAGAGGTCATCCAAGTAATTATCTGGTCCTGTTCTTTTGGATCTGTGAGGGTTGTTGTCCTGGACAACATGGGCAGTATTGAGTGGGTTTTCTTGGGTGCTCCCCTGTGGCCTGTACGTGAACCGTCAGGGGAAACACCTCTTCCCTTGCCCCTCCCTCTTTCACCGGATTTCTTCCTCATTTCACTTATCCTTAAAGTACACGCTGACTGGCAGCAGTACAGTGGCAGTACAGAAATGCTATACAGTGGTGGGTGAGCGGTGTACCACTATTGTCAGCAGTGACACAGAGCACAATGCTATACAGTGGCGGGTGAGCGGTGTACTACTGTTCCCAGCAGACACAGAGTGGAAGTAAACACAATGCTATATAGTGTGGCTGAGCCGTGTACACAGAGTGGCATTAAACACAATGCTATATAGTCTGCTATATAGTCACCCCGAACAGGGTGATGTTCTGCAGAACCCAAACAGTGGCAAACACTGTTCGCCCAACACTACTGGGAGGGAACGCAGATTTTAGTACCTAAACACACGATACAACATGTTTTCCGGGGTCGGACTCTGAGGCACATACAGATGGTCCCGATCATCATCCTCATCATACAACTCTTCTCCTGAGTCTGACCCACCCACCACCTCTGCCACCCCAACATCCCCAGACACAGACCCCTCATCGTCCTCAACATTAACTTGGGATGCTGGCCTGAGCCAGACCTCCTCCTCCACATCAGGCCCCATCATCTCCTCAATGGCAGCCCTCATTAATCGCTCTGGCGACGGACTGATGGACACAACGTTCTCCTCCGGGGAGGGCTGCTGCTGACCACTGGCTGCTGGGGTGGATGTTATAGCTTGCGTGGGGCGTTGGCTGTTGCTGTTGTTGGGAGTGCTGCTCACAGCGGAGGTCTCTGGGGAACTCATGTTGAGCTCATATAGTGGTTGACGGTGAGTGGAGTATTACTGATCCCAGCAATATACACACTGACTGGCAGAGTACGCAATGCTATATAGTGTGGCTGAGCGGTGTACACAGAGTGGCAGTAAACACAATGCTATATAGTCTGGCTGAGCGAGCGGTGTACTACTGTTCCCAGCAGAATCAGAGTGGCAGTAAACAATGGTATATAGTCTGGCTGAGCGGTGTACACAGAGTGTCAGTAAACAATGGTATATAGTCTGGCTGAGCGAGCGGTGTACTACTGTTCCCAGCAGAATCAGAGTGGCAGTAAACAATGGTATATAGTCTGGCTGAGCGGTGTACACAGAGTGTCAGTAAACAATGGTATATAGTCTGGCTGAGCGGTGTACACACAATGCTATATAGTCTGCTATATAGTGTCAGTAAACAATGGTATATAGTCTGGCTGAGCGAGCGGTGTACTACTGTTCCCAGCAGAATCAGAGTGGCAGTAAACAATGGTATATAGTCTGGCTGAGCGGTGTACACAGAGTTTCAGTAAACAATGGTATATAGTCTGGCTGAGCGGTGTACACAGAGTGTCAGTAAACAATGGTAAATAGTCTGGCTGAGCGGTGTACACAGAGTGGCAGTAAACACAATGCTATATAGTCTGGCTGAGCGAGCGGTGTACTACTGTTCCCAGCAGAATCAGAGTGGCAGTAAACAATGGTATATAGTCTGGCTGAGCGGTGTACACAGAGTGTCAGTAAACAATGGTATATAGTCTGGCTGAGCGGTGTACACAGAGTGTCAGTAAACAATGGTATATAGTCTGGCTGAGCGGTGTACACAGAGTGGCAGTAAACACAATGCTATATACTCTGGCTGAGCGAGCGGTGTACTACTGTTCCCAGCAGACACAGAACAGTAAACAGAATGCTATATAGTGTGGCTGAGCGAGCGGTGTACCACTATTCCCAGCAGACACAGAACAGTAAACAGAATGCTATATAGTGTGGCTGAGCGAGCGGTGTACCACTATTCCCAGCAGACACAGAACAGTAAACAGAATGCTATATAGTGTGGCTGAGCGAGCGGTGTACCACTATTCCAAACAGACACAGAACAGTGAACAGAATGCTATATAGTGTGGCTGAGCGAGCGGTGTACCACTATTCCCAGCAGACACAGAGTGGCAGTAAACAGAATGCTATATAGTGTGGCTGAGCGAGGTACACAGAGTGGCAGTAAACAGAATGCTATATAGTGTGGCTGAGCAAGCGGTGTACTACTATTCCCAGCAGACACAGAGTGGCAGTAAACAGAATGCTATATAGTGTGGCTGAGCGAGGTACACAGAGTGGCAGTAAACAGAATGCTATATAGTGTGGCTGAGCAAGCGGTGTACTACTGTTCCCAGCAGTGACACAATGACAGGGGGGACCCTGGCTAGCGTGGCTGGAGCGCGAACTACCCTGCCTGCCTACCCAAAGCTAAACCCACAGACAAATGGCGGAGATATGACGTGGTTCGGGTATTTATTTACCCGAACCACGTGACCGTTCGGCCAATCAGAGCGCGTTCGGGTCCGAACCACGTGACCCGTTCGGCCAATCACAGCGCTAGCCGAACGTTCGGGGAACGTTCGGCCATGCGCTCTTAGTTCGGCCATGTGGCCGAACGGTTTGGCCGAGCACCGTCAGGTGTTCGGCCGAACTCGAACATCACCCGAACAGGGTGATGTTCTGCAGAACCCGAACAGTGGCGAACACTGTTCGCCCAACACTACTCTAGACTAATATGTAAGTTTATAAAGGGGTAAGCTGGCATTTACCACATTAATCCAATCACATAATGTAGGGGTAGGGAAGCCTGTTTCCATTTTGACTCTCTTGATTACAATAGTATGATCCGAATAAGCACCATTTTATACCACAGGCAATATCTCCCAGCATGCCTAGCATGTAGACTTTAATGGGTACCTGAGGCGACGTGTGACATGATGAGATAAACATGTGTATGTACAGTGCAAAACACATTAACAACAAGGCTGTTTTAGTTTCTTTTCTTTTGCTGCCTGAGGGCTAGTTCACAGAGCTCAGTTGTTTTCCAGAATAATTCTGTCAGCTCATTCTATGATGCTGTTCACAGAACTGCGTTGTAACGGATCATGTTATTCCGATTTTAGTGATTTATACCAATCCCCCATACATGCTTGAATCACCAAATTTGCAGGGTATGCGTAGGAGAACTCTGGAAACAAGAGAGAATTTTTTTTTTAAAGATCTTGTAGTTTTTGGTAATATTGATTTTGAATACTTCAAAACAAAACAAAAAATGTTTTTAAAGTCAGCAAAACAACATTTTGCTGCAGAATTAAGAATGCCATTGCTCTGGGGCTTGCCATACTTAGTATAGCAAGTCCAGGGCTGGGAATGGGATCGACGTGTGTGGCCCTGTCTGTCATCAGTACAGGGATCAATGCATCTCCATCATTTGTCGGGTATCGAGAGAATATGGCCCTGGAGGATTTCTGAGGATACTGTCATGTGAATAATGAAAGGAAAGTTATGGTTAATTAAGATCATTAAAGGACCTTTTCATGGTTGCCTTTTTACTTCATTTTAAGTCTTTGTGAAAATGTTCAGAGTGTGGGAAATATTTTGGCGATAAAGGAAACCTTGTCAAACAGAAGAGAACTCACACTGGTGGGAAACCACATTCATGTGCTGAGTGGGGGAAATGGTTTGCACAGAAATCCCAACTTGTTACACATGAGAGATCTCACACTACAGAGAAGCCCTTTTTATGTGCTGAGTGTGGGAAATGTTTTGCTCACAAATCAGAGCTTGTTTCACATGGCTTCTCTCACACTGGGAATACACCCTTTTCATGTTCTGAGTGTGGGAAATTTCTTGGGCACAAATCACTGATGGTCAGACATGAGAAGTCTCACACTGGTGAGAAGCACTATTCATGCGGTGAGTGTGAGAAATATTTTGTACAGAAATCAATTCTTGTCACAGGGGTCAGGGCCGGCTCACACTTGTTGCTAATGTATCCCTATGGGTTCATTCTCACTGCAGTATTTGCAATTTGCATCAATCCCAAACATGCTGCATGCAGCACTTTGATGGACGATTTCAATGTGATTCACATTCCGTTGAATGGGAATCACAACGTAAATTACAGCAAAATTGCAATGCAAACTAGCAATCGTGTTTGTAATCGCGATTTGGGTTCAGAGTATGAACTAACCCCCACACACTGGTGAGGTGCCTTATTGATGTTCTGAGTGTGGGAAATGTTTTGGTCAGGAACAAAACCATATAGTACATGGAAGATCTCACACTGGCAAGAAGACAAATTCATGTTCTGAGAGTGGGAAATGTTTTGGGAGCAAATCAAACTTTGTCATGCATAAGAAGTCTCACACTGGTGAAAAGCCCTATTCATGTTCTGAGTGTGGGAAATGTTTTGCTCAGAAATCAGACCTTGTCACACATGAGAGATCACACATTGGTGAGAGTCCCTATCCATGATCCGAGTGTGGGAAATGCAGTGTTTCAATTGGTGGTCAGAGTGTGAACTAGCCCTCTCACACTGGCGAGAATCACTATTCATGTGCTGAGTGGGGGAAATGATTTGTACAGAAATCAGGTCTTGTCACACATAAAAAGTCACACACTGGTGAGAAGCCTTATTCATGCACTGAGTGTGGGAAATGTTTTAGTCATAAACAAAACCTTGTCATACATGAAAGATCTCACACTGGCGAGAAGCCCTATTCATGTTCTGAGTGTAGGAGATGTTTTGTAAGCAAATCAAACCTTGTCATACATAAGAAATATCACACTGGTGAAAAGCCCTATCCATGTTCTGAGTGTGGGAAATGTTTTGCCCAGAAATTAGACCTTATCACATATGAGAGACCACACACTGGTTAGAGACCCTATCCATGAGCTGAGTGTGGGAAATGCTGTACAAAACATTTCCCACACTCAGCACATGAAAGTGGTTTCTCACCAATGTGAATTCTCTCATGTTTGACAAGATTTCCTTTATCATCAAAATATTTCCCACACTCATTTCCACAAAGACTTAAAATGAAATAAAAAGGCAACCACAAAAAAGTCCTTTAACCATTTTCACTTTTTGGACGTAGTTGCTACATCCAAAAGGCTGCTACTATGCTGTTGTGTGCTCCCGTGCTGCCCCCATTAGCCCCCATTAAAGTCCCCATTAAAAAGACCGACGGCTTCATTCAGAAGATCGCTTAAAGGACTAAAAAGAAAAAAATTGACTGTGGCAATCTTGTGGCCAAATAGTAAAACTACATCTACATACAATTTTTTTAAATTAAAAAAAAATATCACATATAAAATTAACTGTTTACCCACCACACTCCAAAAATACGCGAATAATTTTTTTAATATAATTTTTTTAATAAAAATTACAATAAAAAAACATAAATAGTTATCTAAGGGTCTGAACTTTTTTTTAATATGCATGAGAAGAGGGTATATTACTAGTATTTTTTAAAAATTATAAGCTTGTGAATAGTGATGGACGCAAAACTGAAAAAAATGCACTTTTATTTCCAAATAAAATATTGGCACCATACATTGTGATAGGGACATAATTTAAATTGTGTGATAACCGGGACACATGGGCAAATACAATCTATGGATTTTAATTATGGTAACGTATTATTTTAAAGCTATAATGGCCGAAAACTGAGAAATAATGATTCTTTTCATTTTATTCTTAATATTCCTGTTAAAATGCATTTAGAAAAAATTATTTTTAGCAAAATGTACCCCCCAAATTAGTGACAGAAAAAAAAGATATAGATCAATTAATTGTGCTAATTAGTGATAAAGTTATTGGCGAATGAATAGGAGGTGAAAATTGCTCGGATGCATAAGGTGCAAAATGACTGAAGGCTGAAGTGGTTAATGATCTTAATTAACCATAAATACTTACCTTTCATTATTCTCATGACAGTATCCTCAGAAATGATCCAGTGCCATATCCTCTCATTACCCGATGAATGATGGAGAATCCCTGCCCTGATGATCGATGGACAGTACCACACACATTGATCCCATTCCCAGCCCTGGACTTGCTATACTAAGTATGGCAAGCCCCAGAGCAATGACATTCTGAGTTATGCTGCAGAATGTCACTTTTTTTCTTTGAAATATTCAAAATCGATATTCTCAAAAACTACAAGGTCTTTTTGAAAGATGTTTTTTCCTTTTGTTCCCACAGTTCTCCTTAACATACCCTGCAAATTTGGTTTTGGTAATTCTAGAATGTTTGTGGGCTTTACTATTAAGCACTAAAGTTGGCAACCTTTGACTTCAATGTTAAATATGAACGCAAACTTTTACTATGAAAATTTGCTGTAAAATGCAAACATTCATTATTTCATCTGGCAAACGTTTCTGCCATCCCTATGTGTATGTTGTCCCTGTGTTTGCATACGTTTCCCCAGTTGCAGTACTCCAGTTTCCTCCCACATCTCACATACATACACAGATAGGATGAGAGGCCTTTGCTGCCTCTCACAATAAGTGGAGCATTGTAAAATGACCGACATGCTGAGAATACACCATGAGTTTTTTCAGCAGATAGATGGCTGAATAGATAATTTTCGACAGGTTTGATCTGATTTCGATATTTTTTCTGATTGATTTTCGGAAAATCAATCAGAAAAACCATCAGAAAATCGATTGGAAAGTAAATCCGCCAAAAAAACCCTTTTTGCGTATTCCCAGCATTAGTTTATCTACCATGGTTCTGTAAACACTTGTAAGCAGCACACATTAAAGCACCTCATACCTCCACCAAGGTTGGGTTGGGGGTAAATAGACATGATCCTCAACACTCCCCTTCTGCCTCTACCTCCATTTCTGCTACTCTCCCAGCAAGTCCACACAGAAAGGAGAATGTGCTTGAGACAGGCCACTAGGAATCCCTCAAACATCCACCTTGCCAGGCAGTGCTGAAAGTGCTTTCTTGAAGCTGCTTTCCTTCAGGGACAGAAGCCCCACTGCCCAAGAAGCCCTTTGATCCCTCCACCACACAAGTAATCTGATGGAATTTCATTTTTTAACAAAAATTTCAGGAAATCTCTACTAATTGATACACAGTTATACACATATATTTTTTAACATTTACAATAATAGTTCCCTGGTGATATCTGGCATGAAGCCACACTGCAACTGTTCTTGCTGACGCCCCCCCCCCCCCCCCCCCCCCACGCACACACACACACACTCCAACTCAGGTCCTCCATCCTTGGGTCTAATATTTCCACTCCTTCTAGACAGCTTTATGAATGGAATTATTTCATATATTATGCAGTTATGACGCCTGCTAGCAATGTGGTACCCTGCTGCTTTGTCTGCCCAGACTACAGCTGGTGCTCTGAGCCGTCATTTAGCATCGCCGTCTCATTCTCAGGTCCCAGTTCTAGCCTCATGTTTTCACTGTTTTATGTCTGCTTTTTGACAGGCCTGCATATCATTAACAAGCTGCAAAGTAGCAACACATCTATTTGTTCTGTACATCACGTTAGTTTCCAGCTGGTGTTTGTGTGACTGTCTTCTGGGTAGTCCACTTTGCTCCCAGTCCCACATCCCATAAACAGGTTCAATGATTCCTTTTAACTGGCTACAAATTCTGCTATTTTACCACATTTAAAAAAAACAACATTTTTTTTTCTATTTCCACTTTCAATTTTATTTTCTCAAAAACTACAAGGTCTTTTTGATCTTTACTTTTGCTTTTTTCCTACTGCTCTCCCTAACTTACCTAGCAAATTTGGTGATTCTAGCATGTATGGGGGCTTTAGTATTAACCTCTAATTTTGGTCCCTAACTTTAAAGCAATTCACAAGAAAATGTTGTCAAAAGTGTGTGGATCCATGAGGTCTGAGGAAACGTAGCTATTAAACATCTGTATTTTTACTTATTTTCCACACCTGGACCAATCAGTTGATTGGTGTTAAACTTTGAAACTTCTCCAGCCTGCCACTTTCCGTTACAACATAGTATGCAAATAAAGAAATAAAAATCATCAATTAAGCTGACACAATAATGTGTCCTCAATATATGGATCCAAACTCGACCACTTTGGGTTTTTAAACAACAGTTATTTCAATACATGGAGCCAAACTAAAAATACAGAGCAATTCTTAACAAAAAACCTACCAATATTTTATCTCAGACACTCATGATCAATGTCCCCGTGGACTTTTAATGTAATTTGCATTGTTTGTTTGAGGTAGGTGAGGTTCTACTACATAGAAATGCAATTGATTTCAGGTATTTCCCACAGAGTGGGGTTTTCCTCTCAGCCTATTTATCTCAGTTTATGCTAAATGCTACCGTGAGTTGTTGCAAGTCTCTGTTTTATAAAAAATAATAAAAAAAAAACTGTACAGTTTCTTGTTCCAGCAGTTAAATCTAGTTTTTTTTAAGACTTGTATGATTTACTATTTTGAATCTTAATTCATTATAACAAAAAAGAGCAGTTTAATAGCCTGATAAGTTATCTAACTACCGTATATACTCGCATATAAGCCGACCCGCATATAAGCCGACCCCCCAACTTTTCCCTGAAAAACCAGGGAAAAATGATTGACCGCCCATATAAGCCGAGGGTTGGAAATGCTGGATTGGTGCAGCCCCCCAGTGTGTCCCAGTATAGCTAGTATAGTGCCCAGTATAGGTAGATAGTGTCCAGTATAGCTAGTATAGTGCCCAGTATAGCTAGTAAAGTGCCCAGTATAGCCAGTATAGTGCCCAGTATAGCCAGTATAGTGCCCAGTATAGCGCCCAGTATGGGTAGGTAGTGCCTCCGTATAGCTAGTATAGTGCCCAGTTTAGCTAGTATAGTGCCCAGTTTAGCTAGTATAGTGCCCCAGTATGGCTAGTATAGTGCCCCAGTATGGCTAGTAAAGTGCCCAGTTTAGCCAGTATAGCGCCCAGTATGGGTAGGTAGTGCCTCAGTATAGCTAGTATAGTGCCCAGGTTAGCTAGTATAGTGCCCAGTTTAGCTAGTATAGTGCCCAGTTTAGCTAGTATAGTGCCCCAGTATGGCTAGTATAGTGCCCCAGTATGGCTAGTAAAGTGCCCAGTTTAGCCAGTATAGCGCCCAGTATGGGTAGGTAGTGCCTCAGTATAGCTAGTATAGTGCCCAGTTTAGCTAGTATAGTGCCCAGTTTAGCTAGTATAGTGCCCCAGTATGGCTAGTAAAGTGCCCAGTTCAGCCAGTATAGTGCCCAGTTTAGCCAGTATAGTGCCCAGTATAGGTAGGTAGTGCTCCCCCCGCTCCTCGCTCCCCCCGCGGCCGCCGCTGCTATTACCTGCTTAGGCAGCGGCCGCTTCCTAATCCGCGTTCCCCTCTGAAGTTTCAGCGTGTATTACAGCAACGCGCACGGCGCTGCTGCTGTGACGATGCAGAGTGCAGGAAAGAGCGCGGCTCCCTATAGCGGCGATGTGTGTCGCCGTTACCAGGGGAACCGCTCTTTCCTGCCCCCTGCATCGTCACAGCAGCAGCGCCGGGCGCGCTGCTGTGATACACTCTGAAAGTTCAGAAGGGGAACGCGGATTAGGAAGCGGCCTAAGCAGGTAATAGCAGCGGCGGCCGCGGGGGGAGCGGGGACGGGGGGAGCGGGGTGCGGACCACCCACCACCCACCACCCACCACTAGACCACCAGGGAAGACTCGCATACAAGCCGACCCCCAAACTTTTGACTCACTTTTTGGGGGTTAAAAATTCGGCTTGTATGCGAGTATATACGGTACTTCATAATGACACTTCAGATAGTACTATGGAGTAAAAACTGATTCAAATGCAAGAATAACCTTAAAAAAAAGCTGCATGGATATTCCAGGCAATACAACATGCATTGTATTATCACTTGCATTTGTAGTTATATCCACATCAGTCTGGTTCTTACCATCCAGTGTCCCATCAGCAGCAATTCTCTTCTAAGATGAATGTATGAGAACTAATAACTGTTCTTTATATTTATTTTAGAAAGTGTATAAAAATAAAGATGCCATTTAAGATACACATATTCATGTAAGATTCTTAGTAATATTTTGGGGAAAGTGATTTTCTAAATCTGTGAATTTAGTACTAAACATATTAATCCACACGTGGAGAACAGAGAAACTGCCCATCCTCTACAGACCTATGCATTGTAATTACATCTATTGTTATGCTAGTGAAGAATCTCCAGCTTGGATCAGCTCCATTCATTTGCCTTTAGTTTCTTTTGTGGAATGCTAATTAAGTTATCACCTGTCTGGGGGGGTTGGGTTGATATAAAGAGGTCTAGAAACTGTGCTTTAATACTACTGTAAATAAACCCTTTGTTGATAACAATGAACCCTTTTTAGCCAATCAAAATCCACCTCCTACTAGTGAATGGAGGAGATGTGACTATAAGAAGGGCCAAACATCAGTCACTCAGGTAGAAAGATCACAGAGAGACAACAGGAATAAGGAGTCCAATACTACGTCCTGCAAGGTAACTATGTCCTTTCTGATTTCCTCAGCTGCAATCTTGTTCTAATTGCATTTTTGTTCTCTTTTTGTTGTGGTGTTTTTCTTTCTTTAATGTGTTTTTAAAGGAAATATAAGTTATATTTATGAGTTTGATATTAGGTCCTTTAGGGTAGGGAGGAGGCGCTCTAAAAGAATGTTGAAAAATGTAAAACAATTTAATAAAAAGAGATAAACTTACCTCAAATGAGAGACTCCAATCAGTGAAATAGAAGTTTATTCATGCACATGGCTTTCTAGATGATCCATTTCAAAGGTGTTGTCCTGATTACTAATATCAATAGTAGACTTGTCAGCTGACACGTCTGCAACGCTGGGACAGATGCTCCTATTCTGCTCCTTTTCTCGACTCTACACTTTTTGTTGACTTTAGAAATAGGGAAGACATCACTGAAATAGTGAAGATAGTATGGGCTTGATTCACTAAGACAAATAGCATGCCTTATCCGAGTTAACAGACCTTACCAGAGATAACAGTCCTTATCAAAGTTAACACGCCTTATCAGAGTAGCATAGCGAGTGCTATGAACCCGCAGGGGCTTAGGGCAGGATGACTGGAGCTCTCGTCATTGCCAATTAGCAGGCTATGCTACCCTGATAAGGTGTGTTAACTTTGATAAGGAGCGTTATCTCTGATAAGGCGTGTTAAGTAGCATAAGGCATCCTATTTGTCTTAGTGAATCAAGCCCAATCTCTGTTAAGTATATAAATGCATCTCTTTATTTTACTGATTAGCATCAGTCTGTCATTACAAATAAGTAGATAAATACCTTTTTATTTACTGTTTTTAAACCTTTTATTATCCTTTTCTGTCGCCTTCTCCTTACCCTAAAAAATATCACCCCAGTGGGGAATTTATCTTTAGGTGGTCATTTATGACTTACCTGAAAGTGCTTGTTTGTTTGCGGGCTCTAGCCTGATTTTGTGAGTACCCCACTTTTTATGATACCTTTGTTTCATATTGACTTGTGCACTACACTACATAGCAGGTCCAGACCTCTCTGTCTTTCTATCTTTTTCTTTCACTTGCTTCTGGAGTACTCTAGGATACCAGACACCCACAATTGATATTAGATAGAACAGGTCCATAGATGTGTGACATGTGTGTGGGTGTGTGTGTGTGTGTGTGTGTGTGTGTGTGTGTGTGTGTGTGTGTGTGTGTGTGTGTGTGTTTGGCAAATGTGCTAATATAATACTGTAGAAAAGAGAACCTATCATGAAAGAAGTATTTAAGCTGCCACTGTAAGGTCTGGGCTACACCAGAGATATTTATTGCTTCAGCTCAAGAGATTTTACATTTGTGCACGCACTTGCTGTTTTAATAGACCATATTTGTGAAAAACTGTAACATTTTATATACATGTGCACACATACAAAGTTAGTTTGGTTGGAAAAAAAAGACATCTGTCCATCAAGTTCAATCGGGGGAAAAAAAAATCACTGAACTTGCACATATCTCTTGCACAGCGCTGCATAATATGTTGGTGCTTTATAAATACAATAAATAAATAATAAATATCCCAGTGGATACAGTAGAAGGCAAAAACCTGTACAAGCTTGGGCCAATTAACCTTACAATGGAAAAATTCCTTCCTGACAACATGTAAGGTCTACACTTGATCAGGATTCCCTTATAGTATGTATTCTCAGGAGAATAAAAGGATGTAGAGAATTAAGGGGCCCATACACTCAGCCGATTTTCTGGCCGACCGATCGATCCCGATCGATCGATCGATCGATTGCAAATCGGTTGTCCAATCGACCGATCGATTCGATCGATCGATCGATTTCGATGGATTTCCATCGAACTGACAGGATGGAAAATTCAGGTCGATCTGATGAGATTGCTTATCAGTTTGCATTGGCCTTAATGGAAATCTGATGGCAAAAATATGCCATCAGATTGAATTTCAATAGATTTCAAACTGAAATCTATTGGAATTCTATCCTGGTAAAAAATGTTCTAAAAACGCATCAGATAGATCATCAGATGCATTTCTTATCTATCTGCTGCCAATCTGACGAGTGTATGGGCACCTTAAGAGGTAATATTGTGTCCTGCCACTGGTGCTGCTCCAGGAGTAGGCTGTGTGAAAACAAAAAAGGCAGATCTATCTGCCTTGACAGCTTACTCATTAGTGCATATTATTAGACAGATCTGAACCTCAGCATCCTCTAGGTCCCCTCCATTCTCCCGCTGTATACATAAGCATTTATTATTGTTTTTTTTTTTTATTATCATTTATTTAGTGCCAAAATATTTTATAGCACTGTATATGTGCACTGTACATGCGCACAAAGAATGCGCTTACAATCTAATGAACCTAAGCCACATATACACAAAGTTTTGTTTCCTGTATATAGATTTGTGATGTATCCACTGATTTGAAATATGTTGGAACTTTCCAAATATACCATGACTATAATGAAAACGTTAGTCATCTTTCTATTTAGTTTCCTTATCTTTAAAATGTTAGAATAGATTTTTTCTCTGGAAAGGAATTGTCAGTGTGTCTTTTATGTCTGTTGTGTTGTTGATTTTAGGCTAAATTGTTCCTTTAGGCTAGGTTTACAGAAGCCATTTGAATAACACACACGTAATAATGCATTATAATGGGTGTGAACTGCAATGGAGACTGGCCATATACTATAATACAAAGCCTGCATGCAGCAAGTTAGAATAATGCAATCAGTCACAATGCAGTACTGTCTGTGACCAGCCCCATGGAACTGTATGGGTAGGGATGGTGGGCAATGCCCATTTCTGATTCTGCGGAAATGCTGCTTTCCACCAATGCCAATTTCTGATTTCCTTTTTTCCAAATTTCAAATGTTCCGTCTTTTTATTTCTATTTTTCCAATTTCCGATTTTCCATTTTTAAATTTCCTTTTCTTTCCGATTTTTTTATTTTCCATTTTTCCGATTTCTGAGGAGTATTGTGTTTGTAATTTTTTTGCATCAGAGAATGCAAAAAAATACAAAAATCTAAAATTACTGCTGTAATCCAATTTTTGCTGACAAATTCTGCATTGTCTGATTGGTCCGATGCTTCCGAGTTCTGTGATTGGACTAAAATGACTTAGTTGCGGTAAATCGGAATTCCGTTTTCCAATTAATGATCAAAAATTATGATTGCCGATCGGAATTGTGGAGACTTCAGTTCCGCGGAATCGGAGTGAACATCCGTGTGTATGGGCAGGGAACTGACATGCTGAATTATTATGCAACACAACTAAGCACTGTGGACAGGGCCTCAATGCACACATCTAAATCATGTTTTGTTTTTACTGTGTAAAAGTAATCCTATTATGAGATCATATTGTATCTGTTCTTGTGTTCAGGCTGTGAAGACATTTCTTTATAACTTAAAGGATAACTGAAGTGAGAGGGATATGGAGGCTGCCATATTTATTTCCATCTAAGCAATGCCAGTTGCCAGGCCCTCCTGCTGATCCTCTGCCTCTAATACTATTAGCCATAGCCCCTGAACAAGCATGCAGCAGATCAGGTGTTTCTGACATTAATGTCAGATCTGACAAGACTAGCTGCATGCTTGTTTCTGGTGTTATTCAGATACTACTGCAGAGAAATAGACCAGCAGGGCTGCCAGGCAACTGGTATTGATTAAAAGGAAATAAATATGGCAGCCTCCGTATACCTCTTACTTCAGTTCCCCTTTAATGTGAATCTGAAGTGTAAAATAAAACAAAAAACAGATAGTTATCTAAGGAGAGGGAAGGCTCTGGGTTCTATAGAGCCTTCCTCTTCTCTTCCCAGTGTCCTTGGTCTCCTGCACGCTCCTCCGTTTGTAATATATATATATATATATATATATATATATATATATATATATATATATATATATATGTTACAGGCAAAGTACGAGATCAGGCATTCTATAGAATGCCCAAAGCGATTAGGCAATGTACGAAATGTCTGTTTCATTACGTACTTTGCCTAGGCATTCTATAGAATGCCTGAAATCATTCAGGCAAAGTGTAGAATACCTGGTTCTCTATAGAATGCCTGCTTTTCTTCACACTTTGACTGTAACAGCTGCATATCTATGCTGTCAGTGAGGCTAGTGATGATGGGTGCATGCATGCTAATATTTTCTGTTTGTGGAAAGTGCTGGCGTGAAGGAGCCTTCAGGTGCTGCCAGGGGTAGCCCATGAGCAGGAAAGAGGAGAGAAAAGTTGGACATGTGCAGGAGAAAAATGGCAGTTGGGTTTTGGTAGTTGAGGCACGGAACACACATGTCTTTCAGTTTCTGTGAGCGTTTTTCTGAACACCAAGTGTGTTTCTATGCAGGAAAACGTGCACGTTTTTTTTTCATAGCAGCTGATGTAATTGATAGAGAAAACTGACAAAATGTGCGGAGTCATCATGCAGAATGTCAGGTTTTTTTCTGCACGCGAACAACATATTAAGTGTGAACTAGCCCATTGATTAACATGAGTTCTCAGTTTTTCTGTGCAGAAAATGCGCACGAAAACAGTCAAGTGTGTTCCCTGCCTCAAGGCTAGTGAGGGGGAGGGGCCTGAAAAGCCATGATGCAGCAAAAAATAAGTTTAGAGTCATGATACAATGCTCTACTGCAGCAAGAAATAAGCATGATTTTTGTCAGAGACTAAAGAAGAGACCAGCCATTGGTGAGGCTGACAAAGCAAAGCAGAGGCACAGACAAGAGAGCACTACTGAAAAACTAAAGTAAGGAAGAGAAAGAGAGCTGCAGACATAACAGGAGAGGAGAGTGACAAAGTACATAACAAAAACAGACGTTTCATACTTTGCCTAAAATGGTCAGGCATTCTATAGAATGTATCATATATATATATATATATATATATATATATATATATATATATATATATATATATATATATATATATATATATATATATATATATAAATATATATATATATATATATGTGTGTGTATGTATATATATATATATATATATATATATATATATATATATATATATATATATATATAAATATATATATATATATATATCTATCTTATTATACTGTCAGAACTTTTCATAATAGTGTAAAAATAACATATAATTATTTAATTGCAGGTGCGATAAAAAGCTGAATTCCTGCTCTACTCTGAAAATATCTGACAACAAACTGGATCTCCAGCAGCCCATGATGAGCCACAGAGGAGACAAGACGCATCAGTGCTCAGAGTGTGAGAAAAGCTTCACTCATCCATCCGTGCTTATAAGACACCAGAGGAGTCACACTGGGGAGAAGCCATTTTCTTGTCCTGAATGTGAGAAATGTTTTAATTTGAAATCAAACTTGAAAAAACATCAGAGGATTCATACTGGAGAGAAAACTTTTTCCTGCTCTGAATGTCAGAAATGCTTTACTGTGAAATCAAGCCTCATAGTACACCAGAGGATTCATACAGGAGAGAGGAATTATTTGTGTTCAGAATGTGACAAATCTTTCACTCAAATGTCAGGCCTTATACAACACCAGAAGATTCATACTGGAGAGAAACCTTTTTCCTGCTCTGAATGTCAGAAATGCTTTACTGTGAAATCAAGCCTCATAGCTCACCAGAGGATTCATACAGGAGAGAGGAATTATTTGTGTTCAGAATGTGACAAATCTTTCACTCACATGTCAGACCTTATACAACACCAGAAGATTCATACAGGAGAGAAGCAATTTTCCTGCTCTGAATGCCAGAAATGTTTTATCAGAGAATCATTCCTCATAGCTCACCAGAGGATTCACACCGGAGAGAAGCCGTTTTCTTGCTCTGAATGTGAGAAGTCCTTCAGCACTCAAAAAATCTTCAACATTCATATCCGGATTCACACAGGAGAAAAACCATATAAATGTACAGAATGTGACAAATGCTTCACACAGAAGGTACATCTTACTCGGCATCAGAGAACTCACACAGGAGAAAAGCCATTTAGTTGCTCAGAATGTGGCAAAAGTTTCTCACACCAGTCATCTCTGAGGAGACATCAGAAGATACATGGGCGAGTGGATGGATTATTACTTTTAATTATAAAAGTTTCTTTTAAATATGCATTTCAGAAGCTTATATAGCGTCAGAGACCATGTACAGTATACACAGAAAGTAAATGTTTTTTGGTGATTTATTTCAAAAAACTGCAGATGAAGTGAACTTTGATCAGCTACTACACTAAAACCTAACTGATTTCCTGATATACTTTTACATTTTTGCGCAATAGACAGTAATTCTATAAGGATATCCATCTAATCAGTGTTTTATTTACTGTTAAAGGACCTTTATCATAAAAAAAAAAATGAAATCCATGTGTATGCATATTTTTTTCAAAGTGTAAAATACGTTTAGAAATCTTTTTTCCTGCCACTGTAACTTGCAGTAGTTTGTAAAAATCTAACAGATCTGATAGAGGATCCATCTCCTCATAGGGGAATCTTATGTTTTTCAAAAGCACTAACTGGATGGCAGGTGCTCAGGTAGGGAGGCTGGTCAGCATCTATGCGTATCTCCTTTCCAGTGAATGCTTTTGTAAAGAATAAAAGAGATAATGAGAATTCCACATGAGGAGATAAAATAGTTCAAAACTTGTCAGATTTATACCTACTGTTAGCGATAGCTATTGTACTTCTAATAAGTTTTTTTTTTTTTCGCTGCGATAGTGGTCCTTTAACCTCCCTGGCATTCAGTTTCTGGTGCATTTCTGTGCATAAAGTGATCCAATTTATTTTCATAATCCCTTCTGTCCCCTTCTGTCTCCAGTGTGTCCCCTTCTGTCTCCCATGTATCCTCCTGCAACCCCCATTTATCCTTCCACTCCCCCCCTCCCCCCATTTGTCATTTCACTCCCCCCAGGTGTACAATGCAAAGCAGCAGCATGGCTCACCTAATCAACAGCTTCACCTGCAATCTGCTGCAGCCGGCACTAGAGGTGCAGTGAAGGAAAGGAGAGGTCTGTGATTGCCAATGGAGCCGTTGATTAGGTGAGCCATGTTGCTGCTTCTCATAGTACACAAGAGGACACACGGGAGGGGGGGTTAGTGGAGGGTAAATGGGGGCGGGCAGAGGAGGACAAACGAGGGTAGAGGAGGGCTCCTGGGCGGTATGTCTGGCACTGCATCGGGTATACCACTTTCAGCCCATTTTTCTTGCCCTGCACAGAGTCAGGCCTCTCGCCCAGGAGGTTAAGTTTATGATCTGTAAATGTATCTTACAATCGGTTACTTTGCATTCATTGAACATGATTATCTATGATTTCTATAAGTGCACAGAGGTGTGTTGTTTAAGAAAATGATGTCAATTTAAAGTTGATTTATTTTCGTCTTTCTCTGCTTATTGATTGATGTGTTAAAGAGAACCAGAGATGAAGCACCCTCATGTATTTTATTACATTTATCAGTGGGAACATGACAGTAAACACCTACCCTGCTTTTAGTTTCATTGTTATCTGCTTAATTAGTCTATTAGCAGCTGTGATAAGAATCCACTGACTATTCAGTCAAGGTTTGACCTGGAATCATTATAGCTGAGTCACTCTTCTGTGGAGTCCTTTCAAGCCCAATCCTTCCCCTCTCCTGGCTTAGATTTCCTGCTTTGCATACTGAGAGCTGTGATGACTGGGAGGGGCTGCTCTGCTGAGAGAGAAGCTCTGTGGCTGCAATATGATCCCTGTGTGCTCTGTGTGCACTAGATACTGATAATAATGGCAGTTTCATTCCTATGAGAGACACTTCCTACAGGCAGTACATCATACCAAAATGAAAGCACACAGCAGCCTTTCTCATATAGCCTAGATAGCAGCCTAGTCTCATATAGCCTAGACAGCACATCCAGAACAACTCATATAACCCGGAAGGAGAAGGGATATGAGCTGGCGGCCATATTTGATTTTTCCTGGAGCAATAATGGATAAAAAACTCTAAAAAAGGCACACCAGAGCGGCAAAATTATCAGGTAGAGCATTTATTCTTTACAAGCTATCGACTGATATGTTTATTTTGTGTGAAACGTTCATCTCTGGTTCCCTTTAATGTGTTTCAAGTTTAATTCAATAAAACCTTAAATTTCTTTAGTATTTTGCTTTGCTGGAAATATTGTTTGCATCGTTATTCTATGAAGTGGGCCTTTAGACTGATTGCCAAAGCAATTAAAAAATACCAAAACAGGGCTCACCAAACTGGTTTATCCCATATATTCAATCAACAGAACGTACAAAAATGATTTGAGACAGAAGACTGAGCATCTGAGGAAGGGAGAGCGGCCCAAACCCTTCTGGCAGTCTTCCTGTACATTCTTTTGATTTAATAATTGTGATAGCTCCAGTTTTCTGTTTTTTCACTGGTATATCTGGGTGTGGTGGTACAAGGGCACCGCTTGGCCCAGGAGAATCAAGCAGGTGCTCACCCACAGCAGGTGAAGAAGGTCATTTTGGTGCCCGCACTGCCCCGCGCAGCACCTAACCTGGGCACCACCATAGACATAATGTTATTATACAATGGTAATACAGGGATCTGGGAATCACTGCATCTCAAATTACTTCTCCCTCCGAGTTGCTACGACTCAGAGGAGCAATAGTAATGACCACGACCTGGAATTTGTGCAGTAGCAGGGTGCTCTGAGAAGACTTGGTGATGGGGAAATGCCATGTATGCCACAGCAGAGGCCTCCTATGCTGCCAGGGCTGCCCTGTTTGGTATCTGGGTGGTGAGGTACAGGAGCATTGCTTGGCCACACCCACAGCAGGGGCCTCCCGTGCTGCCTCCTGCCAGGGCTTCCCTGTCTGTTACTTGTATGGCTGCTGCTGCCTCCCCTTCATTCATACACAGACCTCAGATCAGTGGTAATGTAAACAGGAAAGACTGTCACAGTGACCACTGCAGTTGTGGAAGTGAGGTCATTGCTCATTTCCTGCATTTGAAGTGTGCCACATGGTTACTTTGTGCTGATCTGCAGGTCTTCAAGTGTTGGCGATAGGCAGATTTCAGGAAGCTAGATACACCCACTTACCCACTGACACCAATGCCCTATATGGGGGGGTTGGTGGAAAGACACCTTGGGCTACCTATACTGGGAGTGGCTATATAAACTTGAGAGACACCTTGTCTAAGTATACTGGAGGCTACTGTCTTTGCTGGGGGTTCAATTTTGATTACCTACCTATACTGAAGGGGAGGGGGCACCTTTGGCTGCCTATTATTAAAGAAGAAGGGCCTCTGACTAGCAGGGGGAGGAGGGCCATATATTGTTTGCTACTATATGATGTGTCCATGTTCCAGGTGCATCTTGTAGACGTTCTCCCTAAATTATTGTGTCTTCCTGTGTCCCCTATGTGTCCTCCCGTGTCCCCATGTGTCTTCTTCTGTCCCTATGTGTCCCATTCTGTCCCCAGTGTGTCCCTTTCTGTACCAGAGTGACCCCTTCTGTTCCCAGTGTGTCCCATTTGTCTCCAACTCTCCTTGTGTCTCCACTCTCCCTCCCCCCATCTCCGCTCTTCCCCGTGTCTCTGCTCCCCTGTATATAATTACCTCTGTCTGTGATCACAAACTTCTTTTCTCCTTCACAGCTCCACTAACGATGGCTTCTTCTGATAAAGCGATCAGCAGAAGCCAACACTAGGGGAGCTGTGCAGGTCTGCGATCACAGAGGGAGCCATGGATTAGGTGAGACACGCTCCTGACACTGCTAATTATATACGGGGAGTGGAGACACGGAGAGATAGAGACACACGGGGGGCATTACAGGGAGTCCATGATGTTGCGGCGGGTCGGCGGTCCCTATCGGCAGGCGTTCCATAGGATGGTGTTTCCCTGAATTTGGCATATAAGAAGCAGGGACTTTTTGTCACCATTTTGGGGGAGAAAAAGTGTGTCTTATATGCTGAAAAATACGGTACATGTGTGTGAAAAATATTTTATTGGCATACTAACAAAACATGAGTTACAACACATTGGTCATGTAAAGGCGTTACAATTTGGTTCCATGCCTTTTGAAAAATAAACAGTTCATTACATTTTTGTATAGCTGTAGTTAGTGCAGGTTATTATAACAGACAATTTGTGTCTATAATGAGTAAAATAAAAAAATACAAATATAACTATAACAGTAACCTCCATAGCGTTATCAGACTCGTCATACATGCTCATGATATATAGACTATGCACCCAGTTCTTCATTTTGACTCCAGGAAGATCAAGAAACAGCACTTATCAGTTTTTCTAATCTGGCTAAGCTTTAAGACTCATTTTAAACATATCATAACCATCGTTCCCCTCCTATAAGAAAAGTATTGGCTGTTCCTTGTGAGAGAGAAAATAGTTTTTTCGTGTTCACAGCTTGTATTCATTATTTGGATCACTTCTGAAATAGTCAATGTTGTTTTAACCTTCCATTTTCTGGAAATAGATATTTTAGCTGCGGCATAATTGTATAGTTACATTTTGGGAGTGCAATGGAAGGAAAGGCACACCTATATTAACCTCCCTGGCGGTCTATTAGAAACCGCCAGGGGGCAGCGCAGCACTATTTTTAATTTTTTTTTTTAAATCATGTATATTTATTATTTATAATGATTTAATAGTAATGTATATTGATATTGGCATACTGATGTAACTATAGTGTATAGCACATACATGTGAAAGTCTGACCCGTCGCCCAAATGTGGCCCTCAGAGCCATTAAATGTGTCCATCAAGTGGTTTTTATGCTTGCCATTATGTTTGGCCCTCTCTAGTCCACCTGGGAAGCTATTTTGAATGAAAGCCTTTTATAAGATACCTTTGACGTCCCTTTCTTAAATCTACTTAAAAGATCGTTGGTTTGATGACGCAACTTCCTTTTTTCTATTGGCCATTAACATTGACGTTTCTTCCGTTTTCCTTAACGAATACATCATTTGGAATATGTAGATTGCCACGTCACTTCCATATCATTCGTTCGCTAATGATTGTATCGTTTTCACCTTTTCATCAACCTTTTCACAACCATTTTATGAATCCTCATTAAACAATCGTTCGTTGTTCGGCACGAACGATCATTGTCGTATGTGTGTACGTAGCTTAAGGCTTAGCTGTTCCAGAAATGTAAATCTACCTGTTACTTTGCATGAGCTATACATAAATTAAATGCAGAGTGTTCTATTTTCAATTTACAGAAAATGTTTGCCAAAGTATCTAGTATTTTTGTGTTTTTGTTTTCACAAAAACACAAAAAAATAGTTAGATAACCGTACAAAAAAGCCTGAGAGTTCAGAAAATGATCTTTTTAAATGCACATTTTTTACCATGAAAACATCAATATTTTCCTCAAAAATTTGCAAAAAATGCAAAAAAAAACCCCAAAATGTATTTTTGATTGCATTTTTGCTAAAAAAAAACCAAATTTAACCCAATGTTTGCAAAAATTAATGCGAAAAAGAACATTGGTATTTTCACTCATCAATGATGGCATTAGACACAGCTTTCCAGTGGGGAAAGGAGGAGGAGTTTGTAGCTCTTAAGGTCCGTACACACGCCGGACTGCAGGCAACAACGGGTCCGTCGTCACCTCCTGCTGGGTGGGCGTTCCAGCGACAGTCCGGCGTGTGTACAGTCTGTGGGCGGACTGATACGGCTGTTTCTGAGCGATCCACTGGGAGGATCGCTCAGAAACAGCCGGATCAGTCTGCAGACAGACTGTACACACGCCGGACTGTCGCTGGAACGCCCACCCAGCGGGGGGTGACGACGGACCAGTCGTTGCCAGCAGTTCGGCGTGTGTACGGACCTTTATGAGTTTCTTTATTCAGTTTACTTGCAGTTGTTGTTTCTCCAAACAAGCTCAGGGGAAGCGTGTATGTAAAATAGACATTCATCACATACTGGGGAACTGTAGTGTCTGAATGGATCCTTAGTGAATGTAAATAAACCAGGCATTTGTATGTGATGATGTAGAGCTCTCTCTTGGAGTGAATTCTTATGAAAGCCAGTGTTTGGTCAGTACCCCCTGGGCTGAGTCACATACTATTTGTTTATGTTGTATAAATATTCCTTTTCTAGCAAATACCTTAAGTTCTGAATTTGGGTTCCAAATTATTTTATAAAAATAATGTTTACATTGATTTTATGAGCAACCGAGCAGCTCGGGGTCACCCGAACCACTAGGAAAGTATAGAGGTCTAAAGCCCCATCTACACAATACAATTCTACATTTCGATCAGATCGAATTCGATTGATTGATTAAATCGGACCGATCAGGATTCGATTTGATTGGTAGTGTGATCGATTTGACATTGTTTTGCATTGATATTCGACCACCATACTGATTGAATCAAATCAAATCCCGATCGGACATGTTGGATTTAATCGATTAATCAAATTTGATCCGATCAAATCACATGCAGAATTGTATAGTGTAGATGGGGCTTAAAAGAGACTGAAAAGCACTACTACTAAAAAGCAATGCTAAGTGTAGTTTGCCTTCTTAAAACAGAAGGAAACTTCAGGGGCATAAAGAGATAATTTGCTTATGCAGCAGTGGTGCATTGTGGGTAACCACAAATGTTCACTTATAGCTGAATTATTGCAAGTTTCCTTCTGTTTTAAGAAGGAAAATCACACCAAGCATTGTAATTACGCTGTGCTAACATGTTCAGCAGTTTTTAGACAGTTTATAGTCATGGGACTAAGTGCCCCTTAGAGGAACTCAGAAGCTAATCATTATAATAGCCACTGTCTAATATCTCAATGTCCAATTCACTTGGGGAGGGAACAGTTCACTTATCTATACCTTCTTGGGGATGTGAGAGGGAAGTGTGTTCAAAAATCCATACTACAAATGGAGAACATACAAACCCTATGCAGATACTGCCCCACCCCAGGTTTGAGCCTGGAACCTCAGCCCTGTAATGCAAGAGAGCTATCTACTATGCTTCTATATGCATATGTTCCTTTTTATATGAATAATTACCTTTCCACTCTCTTATCACTATGTAGAATGATTGCATAATAATAATAAAGTGTTGATGTGAAGTCAACATAATAATGCTCACTATAATGATATGTGTCTATTTATTATAATAATAAAACTACGAACAGGTAGAGATGTTGCGAACATAGAATTTTCCGTTGGCGAATGGTAAACGCCAACTTCCGCAAATGTTCATGAACAGGCGAATCTAGCGAACTGCCATAGACTTTAATGGTCAGGCAATTTTTAAAACCTACAAAGACTGTTTCTGGCCACAAAAGTGATGAAAAAGTTTTTTTCAAGGGGTCTAACACCTGAACAGGGGCATGCCGGAGGGGGATCCATGCCAAAAGTCCCACCAAAAATTACCGAGCTGACGCAAAGTCGGTTTTTAATCCCTAAAGGGCAGAAATCACATTATGTACAGCTCTGGGTGTCAGTGGGCTGTGGAGTGTCACAGACAGAGAAATGCAATATTACTATCAGAATACAGTGAAATAATAATGCATTGGAGTGATTCTGTGCCTGCTATTTAATGAGGCAACAGCACCGAAGTAGTGCACACATAGCTCTGGGTGTCATTGGGCTGTGAAGTGTCACACACACAAAAAACACAGAAGACTGATGTGGTAGCCCTCAACAGGGCTGTTTTGGATGCTTTCACAACAAGTGAGGAACAAGAACACAGGCCTAGCTAATGCTTTCCCTACCTATCTGCAGCAAGTAGCCAGCCAGCAGAGAACTGATCCAATATGGCCACCGCAACTGCTTTTTGGGGGTCCAGGAGGGGGTGCTAGCTGATTGGCTGCCATGTGTCTGATAACTGTGAGGTAAGGGGTCAAAATTTAGGTCAATAATAATGTATGGGGGGGGGGGGGAATAAAAAACGCTAAATGTTCGCTGTTCGGCGCAAATACAAACAGCGGATGTTCGCAGCATATTGCTCACCAGTTAGGAGAGGCACTTATCATCACAGAGGTGTAGTGATTATTGTTCTTGCCTTGCAGCACTTTCCCAGCCTAGATACATTGTCTGTATGTTCTCCACATGTTTGTGTTGGTTATCTCTGGGAACACAGTTTTTCTCTCACATCCCAAAACATGATGGTAGGAAGAGTAAAATGTGACAATGGGCAGCACGGTGGCGTAGTGGTTAGCGCTCTCGCCTTGCAGCGCTGGGTCCCTGGTTCGAATCCCAGCCAGGGCACTATCTGCAAAGAGTTTGTATGTTCTCTCCGTGTCTGTGTGGGTTTCCTCCGGGCACTCCGGTTTCCTCCTACATTCCAAAAACATACGGATAAGTTAATTGGCTACCCCTAAAAAATTGGCCCTAGACTACAGTACTTACACTACATAATATAGACATATGGCAATGGTAGGGATTAGATTGTGAGCTCCTTTGAGGGACAGTTAGTGACAAGATATATATATATACACTGTACAGCGCTGCGTAATACGTCGGCGCTATATAAATACTAAATAATAATGGGAGGGATTACATTGGGTGCTCTTCTGATGGGCAGTTAGTGACATGATTCTGTGCACTGTAACTGTATCGATTATCTCAGTACATTATTGCCTGTTGGGAGGTCTATTAGTAAGTGAGCAATCAGTCAGCGATGTCTTGGAAGCACCAAAATAGGAAAACATAAGATTCTCAGAGACTTAGAGAAAAGTAATATCCTTGTGCTTAGATGACATGGCCATGGGCCTCTACAGCTAACTGATACCTTTGGGGAGTGATGGCTAACTTATCTGGTCCAGTCACATATTTATTTATTTATTTTTATTTATTGTATTTATAAAGCACCAACATATTACGCAGCGCTGGAGTGATACTGACGTGCAAATCACCGGGAACCTCATGCCAGCCATGGTAGACAGGTTCCAGAATGCACAGTGCATTGTAGTGTGCTATGTATGGGCTTTCTACCTGCAGAGTAGTCAGATGACCAATGACTAAAGCCTTGTGGACATCTGGACTGAACATGGTGGCCTGTTCTGATTTCTTTTAGATTTTGTGAATGGTTGTGTGTGAGTTTGTTGTTTTTTTCTTTCTATAGAATTTTCAAGTATGTAAAAGATACACCTCAAATTCCTTTAACCTTCCTGGCGGTAAGCCCGAGCTGAGCTCGGGCTATGCCGCCGGGAGGCACCGCTCAGGCCCCGCTGGGCCGATTTGCATAATTTTTTTTTGCTGCACGCAGCTAGCACTTTGCTAGCTGCGTGCAGTGCCCGATCGCCGCCGCTACCCGCCGATCCGCCGTTATCCGTCGCGCCACAGCCGCCCCCCCCCCCAGACCCCGTGCGCTGCCTGGCCAATCAGTGCCAGGCAGCTCTATGGGGTGGATAGGAATCCCCTTTGACGTCACGACGTCGATGACGTCGGGGACACCATTCCGCCCCGTCGCCATGGCGACGGGGGAAGCCCTCCAGGAGATCCCGTTCTTTGAACGGGATCTCCTGATCGCCGATCGGAGGGGCTGGGGGGATGCCGCTGAGCAGCGGCTATCATGTAGCGAGACTTTGTCTCACTACATGAAAAACAAAAAAAAAATAAAAAAAAAAAGATTTGCTTCCCCCTGGCGATTTTTTAGCAAACCGCCAGGAGGGTTAAGGAATGTCCGTGTCTATTCTGCTGCTCTTTCTGGCTTCAGACATTCAGCATATGTTTTGTTCGTTCAACTTTTAGTCAGAACACCTGATCTCCTGCGGCAGTAATCATTAACGGCAGAAAACCAAAAATACAACCACACAAGTATTGTTTAAAAAGAAATATGGCCGCTTCCATATCTCTATCCATACAATGTCATTTTATAGTGGACATGAACTGTTTCACAGGACAGGAGGAAAACATGGAGAAATTCGCCCTGCATGTATTTAGAGAGTTTAGCTTCTTCTGTGACTAATCAACTGTAATTTGATCTCTCAGCGGTGTCAGCTGGCTGCCGTGACAAGCTAATTTGCAGCTAATTTGTAAACACAGGATGTTAACCCTATGTCTCCTTTCATGAAAGCAGGAAGTAGGCACACTGCAGATTTGTTGCAGGATTTGTATCAGTTGTAACACAGAAATGTCTTATTAAAGGTTATTATGCTGTTCCTTATCTTTTAGAGCAGAGAGCAAGTTTTGAGTTCAGGTGACGCTAATGGATCTGCTGCAGACATTTTTGTGTCAGATCTCACAAGACACCTTTAGGGGTATTTTTGACCCCATACCTACATAGGTTTGCAGGCCTGGATTTACCTCACAGAAGCCTATAGACACAGATGTCCTGGCACCTTATATTTCCCCCTCCATGAACCTACAAACCCAACTGCAGCGCAAGTGTGCTGGCTGGCCCAGCTGTCACTTCCCTCTTACTTCCCTTGCCTGTCATAGATAACAACAGGTGCCCCTAAGTATTAAGTAACCAGAAGTACCATCAGTGTAAAGTAGCTAGAGGTGCCCCCAAGTATTAGGTAGCTAGAAGTGCCCTGCATGGAGGGAGATTTCATCAGTGGAATGTAGAGAGCTGGGTGTTTTGTAGAGAGCTGGGTGTTTTGTAGTATGAGTGTTTTTGTTGCTTAATATTTTATATTGTTTTGAATATTCTGTGATAACAACTGAAAATCAATACCTAGTGTTAAGGCACATGACCTTGTAGCTGTGTCCAAGTCAGTCTGATTCTAATGATCAAGTGTGCCAAGAGCAGGAATCTGTTTCTAAAATCAGCTTGAATGAATGAGAATGAATAATTGTAGACACATTTAGGGGTCTTTTGACCCCATACCTACATAGGCAAACATTTTGGTAGGACAAGGGAACTTTAATATTATATATGCTTATATATGTATATATATATATATATATATATATATATATATATATATATATATATATACATATATATATATATATATATATATATATATATATATATATATATATATATATATATATATATATATATATATATATATATATATATATATATATATATATTATATATATATTTATATATATATATATATATATAATATATATTTATATATATATATATATATATTTATATATATATATATATATATATATATATATATATATATATATATATATATATATATATATATATATTAGAAAGGTCAGTTTGAGTGTTTAATATTTTATATTATTTTGGATGTTCTGTGATAACAACTAACAATGAATGCCTAATGTTAAGGCACATGTAATTAAATGGAAATTCCACTTTTGTTAAAAACAAACATATAAATAGATATTTGCAATAAACACAGATCACTTCTGCACAAATCATTTTGCAATTTTATTTTAACACATTTTTTAGAACCATCAGCGACCATAAGCTGAAAATATTCTTTAGTGGAGCCTCAGCTGCAATACGCTCTGTACTCTATTTAAGGAGCTGTTATGATGAGACCCTCCAGAAATTCCCTTCTTGCCACAAAAGCAATTAGCAAATGTTTGTTCAACACCTAAAAACAAAATATATTAAGCTGAAACAATGCCTGCCTTTACTATATGGAGATAACCTGAACACAGTTTTTCCTCAACAAACTTAGAATGTGTCACATTAATCTATACAATACACAGAGACAATCCAAAAATATTCAGTTTTCCTCAACAAAAGTTGAATTGCCCTTGTCATTTCCAGAGAAAGCCAAACGTCTTCTGTGCAAACTATACTCATCAAGAGGGATATGTGTGATGCATTAGCACTACGGTAATGATTATAAAGCAGTAAAAGATACTGCAGAATATTGATGAATCTGAATAACCAATAGCAAAACTATCTGCCTTTTCAAGATGCAAAAAGCTGGGTACACACATGAGATAAAAGTCTTTGGAAAATAAAAGATCAAAGGCCAATTTTACCACCTCCATGTAGCAGGAGAGCCATACCTACACAGTCTATTCCTCAGCTGGGTACACCGTTCAGATAACAATCTGAGAAATTAATCTAACACATAGGTTTGAACGTTTGAAAGACTGACCATTCTAAATATTTCTCTTTACTAATCTGATGCTAGGTACACATTACACAATTTTCTGTTAGATCTACCTGCCAGATTGATTTTTTTCCAACACGTCCGAACTTAATTTCAATCCATTTTCTGATTGATTTCCATAGAAGTATTGGAAAAAAATTGATCTGGCAGGTAAATCTAACAGAAAATTGTATCGTGTTTACCAAGCATAAGATTACATTTACTTCCTTTCTTGTACACACCTTGTTTAATGCACAGTAATCTGCAGATAAGATCTGAAAGATTGAGAGATAAGTATCTTTCATCTGGTACTGAACATTTTTTTCTGCATGGGGAGAGCACTGAAACTGTCCATCCTCTACTGACCTATTCATTGTATTCATCTATTGTTATGTTAGTGATCTCCAGCTTAGATCATTCCTTCAATTTGCCTTTTGCTTATACTGTGGAATGTTAATGAAATTAACACCTTGCTGGGTGGGTGTGAGTTTCAGTAAAGAGGTCTTGAAACTGTCCTTTCATAGGTCTGTAAATAGACATTTTGTTGTTAACAATGCGACATTTTAAACCAATCCAAAAACACTTCATGTTAGTAAATGGAGGAGAAGTGAATATAAAATGGATCAGACCTCAGTCAGGCAGAAGGCTCACAGAGAGATCACAGGAATAAGGGGACCCAATACTACTTTCTACCAGGTAACTATAAACCTACTGATTTCCTGATCTGTAATATTGATTGTATTGTTATTTTGCTTTCTTTAAATCATGTTAATAAGTTAGATATTATACAGAAATGGCTTTTGTATGTGTGACTCATAACTGGATGACACATGTCTGATTTTATATTGTACAAAAGTAAACCTGTTAGAGGGGAAACACTGATGCTGCCAGTGTTAGGCCTGGGCTATACAGAAAATATTTTTTTGCTTGTGATCAAGAGATTTAACTTCTTGCTGAAAGGTGCTTTTTGTGTCAACTTTGTTTATTATTTATAAAGTTAATTGCAAATAAAATTGTCCATAAAGAGTGTATATGAAATCACAAGTGTAAAAAATAAGTTAATACAAATGACATAATGTTCACGTAAATTATCAGATGTAGCGCTATCATGATAAGGTGATGTAACATTATAAAAGAGAGGTATAACAATCTAAAAGTTTTGAGGAGAGTGCATTATGCATATATTTAAAAGAAGTGTGTGTTTATTTGCGTGCCATTGTTTTGAATATCAGTCATGATACTGTAATATTATCTAAGTGTCAGTAATTTGTGTGCCACTATTGCCATCACTTAATCACCTCTAACACATCCCAATATTAAATTAACCCGTACCTCTTAACACTATCAAATCTAACCTTTTACTAACCTCTCTCAAAACACTAACCTTCCTATAACTAAGCCTCAATGTAACATTCAGCCCCATCTCCTAACATTAACCCTGCTATAAGTGAGCCTAGTACTAATCTCTTAGCCAAGCTTTTCAACCATTAATCCTACATGGCAGCCAATAACAGTACTCAGCTATATTTTATCAATAACAGTATTAGCTATACCTGCACTGCACTCAATCTGGAGTTTGGCGATATAACAACCCAGCACTGATTTTACACTCCTATGCAATTATGCATGCTATGCAAACAGGCAGAGATAAGCTGCCCAATTTAATTGCTTGGCACACTATAGTCACACATGTACACTGAGGTTTATAGCAGGGAGTGCTTTTGAAAATGAAGGAAATCTTGAGAATCCCCCTTGAGGACATGAACAAGCCTGTAGCCTGTTGGTAAAAGGCTCACAGCTGTCAGATAATAATCCCTACAGTAAGCGACAACTTCATAGGAATATTTATTTTTCAAGCGACAACATATTCTGTGGCGCTGTACAAAGTAGGAAAACAAACCATGGATACATAATGATACAGACAATGATATACGTCAAATATGGACACTGGTATAAAGTACCGAACTGGTGATTACAATAGCAGATGTAACATGATTACAATAGCAGATGTAACATGATTACAATAGCAGATGTAACATGAAGAATAAAATGTATAGCAGAGTGCAAGCTATTAAATGAATAACATTCCAAGACACAAAAGGGTTATACAATTGTAACTGATATTCATGTATACATATTTTAAATGTCACCTTTTTTCTACTAGTGTACCCAAGCCACATATATCTTTTTTATCCTGTATATAGATTTGTGATGCATCTACTGATGCTATGTTGTAACTTTCCAAATATACTATTACAATAATGAAAGTTTTAGTCATAATCTTTGTATTTTGTTTTTTTTTCTATACAATCTTAGAATTGTGTTTTTTTTTCTCTGGAAAGGAATTATAAATGTGTCTTTTATATCTGTTGTGTTGTTGGCTTAAGGCAAAATTGTTCCTTTATGCACACATCTAAGTAGTTTTTTGTTTTTACTGTGTAAAGGTAATCTTATTAGAAGATATTGTATCTGTTCTTGTATTCTGGCTGTGAAGACGTTTCTTTAACTTAAAAGAAACCATGTCCAAGGATCAGTGATGCTCATCCAGATATCCAAACTGTTTTCTGGTATCCGAACTCGGATACAGATTCCAGATAGCTGGATAAATCTGGAATGCACTATCCGAGTGAACCCAGATACGTATTAGGTGTCTGGAAATCAGTCCAGATACCTAGTTTGGGTACCCGGATCCGGATAGTGTAACCACGAAGATGACGTCCATGATGTTATTGAGCCAATCAGAGGGCTCCCAGCTGAAGCCCTAGCAACCAATCACAGAGGGGAACCCTGGCCAGCCCCTCCTGTATATAAGGCGGGCGCCATGATGAGAATCTCGTCCTTGCTTGTGACTGCTCACTGAGAGACATCTCCAGTGCTGTTGGCTAAGCAGGTGCTGTAATACTGTGTTAAACCTTGCGTTTTTGCTCCTAAACACCTGTACTACAGCAATATTTTATTGTTTTTTTTAGTTAGCTAGCTTGTATTTTTCTTTTAGTCAGTGTGTCAGTCAGACTTAGTGCTGCAGCTGCTAGGATAGGTTAGGGCCTGCTGTGTGCACAGGCTAGGCCTGCTGCCAGCCTTAGCTACAGTATAGCTTGTTGGTTATTAGGGATTAGATTACTGTATTACTACTAGTCTTATATTGTGTATAGTTAGTTGTTAGAGAGATTACTACTACTGTGTTAGCTTCATTTACTACAGTTAGTTACTGCGGTGCTGCTGTTAGTCAGTCAGTGTGTGACAGATAGACAGTTAGTGTCAGGGGCGTATCTGGGTATAATTGCGCCTATGGCAAACACTGAAATTTGCGCCTCCCCCCCAGACAGACTATGAACATGGTACGGATTAGATTGTGAGCTCCTTTGAGGACAGTCAGTGACATGACCATGTACTCTGTAAAGTGCTGCAGAAGAGGTCAGTGCTGTATAAATACATAATAATAAGGTAGGGCATTAGACTGTGAGCTCCTCTGAGGACAGTCAGTGACATGACTATGTACTCTGTAAAGTAGATTATGTCAGTGTTATATAAACACATAATAATAATATAGTAGGACATTAGACTATGACTACGGTAGTATTTGATTGCCAGCTCCTCTGAGGAGAGTCATTGACATGACTAAGTACTCTGTAAAGTGCTGCAGATGAGGACATTAGACTGGCTATGGTAGGATTAGATTGTGAGCTCCTCTGAGGACAGGCAGTGACATGACTATGTAATCTGTAAAGTAGATTATGTCAGTGCTATATAAATGCATAATAACAATATGGTAAGTCAGACTATGACTAAGGTAGTATTTGATCATCAGCTCCTCTGAGAACAGTCAGTGACATGACTACATACTAAAGTGCTGCAGAAGATGTTGAAGGGGGTGGGCAGAGGGAGCGATGGAACCAAAGGCAGCCACTAATGGTCCAGTTTCCTGAAGAATGGATGAAAATCGTCCGGGAACACTAATGGGGAATTAAAATCTGCTAAATCCAATCCGATCGTGTTCATCGATTCCATAGTGTTCCTGATCAATCACTTGTGGCCGATTTTCAGACAGTTAATCGTTCAGGAAATTGGACCATTTGTGGCTACCTTAAAGAAAGATTTTAAGAGAATGTAATGTTGCCAGTTACTTTCCTGGGGCTTTTTCTAGCCTCCTGAAGTCCTTCTGGTCCCTGGCTGTCATTCCGCCCTGCTCCATTCAGCCACTCTGCCCCTCTGAAAGCTGTATGTGCGACCCTGTGCTGTGTGTCTCCTCCATCGCGCTCCCATGGCCGTGAGCATTATGCGCTTGCGCTGTAGAAAAAATTGCTACTGCGCAGCCATAGAACACTCCCAGCCATGGGAGCATGATCGAGGAGGCGGGGCAGGGCATGTGTCGTGGCCCGTGACTGGTGGACTCTGCCAGCTTTTGGAGGGGGACAGAGGTTGATCCGAGCAGTGCGGAATGACACTGAGGGCACAGGACTTCAAGGGGCTGGAAGAAGCCCCAGTAAGATAAACTAGCCAGATTTATTTCACTTAAACGTCCTTTTAAAGGGAGAAACATTAGGTAGAAAGAGGAGGGGGAAGGATAAGAGAAGCAGAGAGAGGGGAGAGTGAGATGGGGAAATGGAGGAGAGATTGAGACCTGAGAAAGGCAGAGGGTGGAAACAAAAGAGAGGGCAAAAAAAGACAGGAGGTAAAAACACTAGAGAGAAGAAGGGTGAGAGATATAGTGGTAGAGAAACAGCAGGGACAGACTGGGAGTTTAGTTTTCACTAGTCCCGTTTGTTAGGGACATGTAACACACCACCAACATGCTTCAATGAGCAGGGCAGAGACAGGAAAGCACGTTGTGAGTGAGTGAGAGAGAACAGAACAGGAAAGGCAAGTAATTCTCTTATCTAAATTGTTGGGAGCTGCCTCTCTCTGCTCCGGGAACTTTACATACTTGGGCTATCAGCTTCATCACACTCGCAGTAGGGAGACACCGATCTTCTCATTCAGCCCAGTGCTGCAGGTCTCCCATCTGAATTTGCTAATTATAGGAAAAGCAGTGGCCGGCTTATGTTAGATGAGTTCCCTCTCTGACAGTCTCTGCTGTACTCACTCGCTGCCTGTCTGTGACTCTGTGTCATTCCAGCCGGCAGCCACTGCAGCTACACAGACTCTTGTTCTCCTCTCCTCTCCAGCCCCCATCAGCCCCAGCAGCAGCAGCAGGGCTCCACGCAGCCAATCAGGAGGGGGATGCGAGTCAACACTGGGAGCCAATAACTAAGCAGCAGGAAGTTGAATGGTTTGCAGCACTGAAGTGTCTCCTACTGTACACGTCGTTGCTCGCTGCCTGCTAAATCCTCACCATGCGAATGAACCAGGAGGTGCTTGGATCTGGGAGGGAGCGTTTGAAAAAGCCCACTTATGCGCCCCCCCAGGAGGTGAGTGACAAAGGGCGCCTATAGCAGGAGCCCTATATGCACCCCTCTAGATCCGCCTCTGGTTAGTGTGTGCTCCTATCACTCCATCAGTTGAAGTTCTATTAATACTACTACAACTAGTCTACTACTACCAGTTATATATAGTTAATTTGTATTTAGTTAGCTTACTTTTTTTTTAAACATTCATTTTTATTGACAAAAGTTTTAACAGTAATACATTTGTGCCAACGCAGAATTGAAATATATAAACACAAATAACCGGAAATAATGTTTACAATTGGCTAATTATTATTATTTTTGTAGTTGTTATCACTGTATATAAACAGTTGTATAGAACAAAAACTTCAACATTATAATGGTCAACATGTGAAAGGTAGAACATCTTTATAAAAGAAAGCTGCTTAGCAGAGAAATATGAGGATGCATTTAGGTGGGTATACTCACAGTACTATGCAAGTGGAGGGTAAAGATTTTTTTTCCAATTTTATTAATGGTGAAGAGTGATGGAGGGAGATGGTAATCTGGGCAAGAGGTATTATACACTCATATCACTAGCATGTAATTAAGTAATTAGTGGACGTATGGTCTTTTCCATATTAATATTAGCTATTGCTAGAGCAAGAGTTTGTTTCAGGGAGGGTGGAGTGGGAGTTCTCCAATTAATCCCAATCATATGGCACATAGCACATAACATTTGGGAGATTTCTAGACGGTATGGAGTAGGTATTGTGTCTAAACCTATATGTAATATGGCTAGCTGTGGGGTTAGGGTAAATGAGGACCAGATATGAGAAGTAATATATGGAGAGATTTCTCTCCAAAGGTTTCTTATGTGTTTGCAACACCAAAAAATGTTGGGGAGTGATCCTAAGGATCCACATATTCTCCAGCATTCAGGGGATTGGTCCTCCTTATATTTTGAGGGGTGACATACCAGTGCAGTAAAAGTTTTGGAAACTTTCCCAGTGGGTGGTACATCTGGAGTATTTAGATATGTGGGAAGAGGCACGCTGTAGTTGTTCGAGATATATCAATTGATAATTCATGAGACCAATAGCGTAAATATTTCTTAAGTTGGTAATCAGAAGACCTAAGGATTTCCAAGTAGCATAGGGAGATGCCTTTTTTGAGAAGAGTGGATGTTCTGACAAATTGAAATATAGTTTTAGGTATGTTAAGAAGAGAATTCTGTATAGAAACCCATAGATGTTTTAGTTGGTTGTATGTTAAAAATTCAGAAGCTGGAATGTGGAATTCAGATTGGAGTTAAGTAAAAGATTTAACTCTTTCTTCAATGAGGAGGTCGTCAAAGTTGGAGAGTGACGGATGTTTCCATTGATTTAGGCTTAGAGATTCTATTAGGAAGGAGGCTACTGATAATGGAATATTTGGAATGTGCGTTCCTTCTGGAACTTTTTGTTTCAAAATATAGGCCTCGATTCATCATTCTCTTTGAGATAACTTTTTCCAGTTTGTTAAATTACCGAATTCGAAGTTTAGCAATTTCTAGTTGTATTCATCAAGGTTTTTCAGCATTCGGTGTGAATTCGATAACAATTCGGTAAACATTCGGTAACGTGTCGATATTTCCATTTTACAGCAGTAATTTAACACAAGGCCATAAGATTCCCATGGAATTGTGGGTAAAAGGCAGTCCTTTGAGCACTACGTAGCAACATTCTGAATAGGGCTTAACATCTGGACCAGGATTCTGAAAGTGGTTGGGACAATCCCACAAGTTGATAGGAGCCTTTTCTAAAAAAATTATAGTGCAGCTAGCAAATTAGCAAATTAGTTAACCCTGTGTTCTCTTACAAGATGATTCAAGAGAAATGCAGATGTCGTGTTATAGCAAATAAATCCATTCTCTTACAAATTTATATGGTTGCAGACCTTATTCTTGCCCTTCTGCGCCTTTGAATCACTCTCAGATGATTAATAACCACTTCAAATGGCTCCATCTTCTCTGTCAGCAATGATCTGACAGGAATAACGACAGAGCAGTGAAGGAGATAACTAATCCTAAATATAACGCTAAACCACGCCCACTTTCTTTTTCATGAATTGCACTTTCTTCCGTTTTAGCGAATCGTTACCGAATCGTTACCGAATGTTCGCTAACAGCTGTAGATAACTTTGATGAATCCTGAAATGAAGTTAACAAATTCGGTATTTTACCAAACTGTTGTTAACAAATTTGCTAAGTGTTGATGAATCGAGGCCAATGTGCCAAGAGTTGACTGTGGCATTTAAGGTCGGGAAGGGAGATTTCTTGTCACGGCCTTGTATTAATTTCGCCAGTAGGAAATCACTTAGGTCTCCTTTAACAATAGAGCGTTCTATTGATACCCATAGTGGGACTTCTCTGGGTGTGTGCCACCACTATTTAGCTATTTCAAGGTTACACGCATGGTATGAAGATAAAATACAAGGTACTCCAATCCCACCACTTCTTTTAGGTATTATTAGGGTTTGACAGCTGTTCTGTGTCTTTTACCTTGCCAGATAAATTGTGCGATTATTTTATTCATTTCTGTGAAGAAAGAACGATGTATTGGGATATTAACTGTCCTAAAAATGTAGGTTATTTTAGGCAGTGTTTGCATTTTAAATGCAGCTATCCTTCCAGCCCAGGATAAATGATGGGAGGATAGGTCTTGTAGTTCTGATTTAATTTTGTGTAATATAATTTGCTTTGTATAGGTCTGCTGATTTTCTGGTTAATTTATTTCCTAGGTATGCAATTGAATCTGAGACCCAGGGGAATGGATAGCAATCTTTAATGGATTGAGAAATGTGTTTAGAGACATGAGATCCTAGTAAAAAGGATTTGGCTTGATTAATTTTGTAATAGGAGGCGTTAGAAAAGTTCTCTAAGGTGAGAGTTAGCTTACTTTAATTCCAGTGCTGTTACAGTGTGACAGATAGACAGACAGTTAGTGTGTCAGTGTGTGCTACTCTGCTGTCACTCCGTTAGTTGAAGTTCTACTACTGCTACTATAAACTAGTACTACTGATTTGAATAAAGTATAAGTACCCCACTTCATTTGGAAACATATAAAGTTGTACTATGTCTGCTGGCACTGGCAGCCATAGGAGGGGCAGCATAAAAAGCAAGGGCAAGAGGAGAGGGAGCAGCATTGCCGCCACCGTAGGCAGTTTTGCCGCGTCGGTGTCCATTCCACCGCTAGCCACTGGCCGTGGATGCACTGGGTGCCCAGCTTTTAGGGGGAGTCACACTGCAGAGGGGCAGCAGCGTGTAGCGGCCATTTTCCAGCAGGGTCGTCAGTGCACATTGGAGGAGAAAGACGCCGAGCCTGTGATGGAGCCGATGGTGGATGAGCAGGCCACCACCAGCTTTACAACAGAGATCTCTACCCATCGCCAGGGTCCACACAGAACAAATATTCTGCTGCCAGTTAGTGTTGGGTGAACAGTGTTTGCCACTGTTCGGGTTCTGCAGAACATCACCCTGTTCGGGTGATGTTTGAGTTCGGCCGAACACCTAATGGTGTTCGGCCAAACTGTTCAGGTTCACCCGAACTGCTCAATGGCCGGCCGAACAGGGCCGAACAGGGCCCCTGTTCGGCCGAATACGGCCCCTGTTCAGCCGAATACGGCCCCCATATGGGGTCGCAGGCATAAGGGGGGAGCATGCCCCGATCGCGGGGGGGGGGTCGGAAATTCCCCCACCCCCTCCGCTAGCGCTCCCCCCTCTGCCCGCTTCCCCATAAAAAAAGTTTAATGCAAGTTAAATAGTACCGGTGGCTGGCAATGGAGTGAGGAGGAGGAGTCCGAGTAGGAGAGTGACGCGTTGAGGCCGGGCAGCGGGCGGTTCAGCGGTAGTACCCTTGTGGTACTTCCGCCCTTTCTCTGACCTCACGTCCTCTACGTGATGACGCATACGAGGGTACGCGTGACGCGTACCCTCGTATGCAGAGGACGTGAGGTCAGAGAAAGGGCGGAAGTACCACAAGGGTACTACCGCTGAACCGCCCACTGCCCGGCCTCAACGCGTCACTCTCCTACTCGGACTCCTCCTCCTCACTCCACTGCCAGCCACACCGGTACTATTTAACTTGCATTACTTTTTTTATGGGGAAGCGGGCAGAGGGGGGAGCGCTAGCGGAGGGGGTGGGGGGAATTTCCGACCCCCCCCCCCCCGCGATCGGGGCATGCTCCCCCCTTATGCCTGCGACCCCATAGGGCCCCTAAAATGGGCATGTTCGGGGGTCCCATTGACTTCCATTGAATTCGGGGTTCGGGCCGAACATGCCAAACATCTGGCTCATGTTCGGCCTGTTCGGCCCGAACCCGAACATCCAGGTGTTCGCCCAACACTACTGCCAGTCTGCCACCAGCTATTACGCCACTACAATAGCTGTATTTTGTTGGGAAAAAAACTGTATAATTTTTTTTGAGATGTCTGGGCTGTAAACTGTGATGTCCCAGTTGTGCATTGGACACAATGTGGGCTGAATGGACTTGATTCACAAAGCGGTGCTAACAG